>NC_137690.1:25279339-25471839 GCF_963989245.1 Nansenia antarctica
ATATTTCAGAATAAAAGTCCCCCAAAAATATTTCTGAATAAAAGTCTGATTTAAAAATATATATTTTGGGGACTTTTATTCTGAAGGAATATCTTAAGGAGCTGTTCTTGTTTATATTATAAAATGAAATAAAATAAATTGTTGATTCAGATTTATTCCAGGAAAAGAATACAATAGCAAAGATTTTCATAGAGAAATATATCTCAGGTTTATTAATAACTTTCTTCATCTTCAAAACTTGTTAAGACAGTAATTATAAAACAGTATTTACACATGTTTTTTTTTAAGTTAAAGCATGCCAGAGACAATGGATGACTATACATTTTTATACCAAATTCTGAAGTCTCTCCATCGGCTCTGCTCCCAAAAACAAAAGCAAATTATTACCATAAAAAAAAGAGTGCTTACCACGATTACTGACACAGTGTTCTGAGGTACAAATAGAACCGACCAGAGACTCAACACACACATACTGAACCCAAACCCTGTACACTGGGGGGACGGGAGGGACGTATGGATCTCTACAGAACCAGATTATTTTTGAGATTCTTAGCTGATATGACATATTGGTATTGCACAATGTTATTGAACAATGATTCAGAAAATTGTAATTTAAAGTCAATGTATATATATATATTTTGGGCAATAAATTAGATTTTCTCAGCTCTTACTAAAACAATTTCCCTGTGACGTATGACATTTCATACAGCTTTAGAGCAGGGGTGCTCACACTTTTTAGGCTTGTGAGCTACTTTTCAAATGACCAGCTCAACAAGATCTACCAACCAAATAAAACATATTGCCATTGCTGCGAACACAAAAATGTACTGTAATAATAACAAATTAAGGCCACGCTACACTGTTTCAAAATCAAAGAAGAGATTTATTAAACTATATAACAAATATTCACACTGGTAGTCCATTAACATTAACATTAACTCAGGAGCTCTGAGTGGTTTACACCAGACTGGCCAGTGCCAAGCCAGGTGCCATCGACGTCTCCGGGCGGCGGAGTGTGTGTGTGTGTCTGTCTGTCTGTCTGTCTGTGTGTGTCTGTCTGTCTGTGTGTGTGTGTGTGTGTGTGTCTGTCTGTCTGTCTGTCTGTCTGTGTGTGTGTGTCTGTCTGTCTGTGTGTGTGTGTGTGTGTGTGTGTCTGTCTGTCTGTCTGTGTGTGCATGTGTGTGTGCTTGTGTCTGTCTGTCTGTCTGTGTGTGTGTGTGTGCTTGTGTGTGTGTGTGTGTGTGTGCGTGTGTGTTGTGAGGCGGCGCGGGGCTGAGTGATGCCCTCTCCTGTGTGGTCCAGACGGGAGGCGTCCCGTCTGGACCACACAGGGAAAAAAAAAAAAAACTTTTTTCCCCCCACTTTTTATTTATTTATTTCTCAATGCCGTGTGATCTAGTGACCGGTCGATCGCGATCGACGTAATGAGCACCCCTGCTTTAGAGTATGTGACATGGCTAGCTCCCAGAGTCAGATATAACCTCCGAACCCCCTTCACTGACTTTTTTGCGACTGAGTCAAACAATCTTTTACATACTTTATTGAGAATTGCTCCAAGCTTTATCTGGTGTTACTTTCCAAATACTGTAGTTCTGTGAATGACTAACGTCTTCCAGTATTTTTCTTTCAATATTGTCTTTTTTAAAAAGCCAGGAAGCCAAACTGGTTAACGTAGTCCTTTTCACCAGAATTAAAGATACTTAGTCAAAATGTGGATATGGGTATTTGTACAGTATACTCTTTTTACAGTTTTACATTTGTTGAAAAAAACATTATATGGAAAGTAAATGAATAGCAAGCTGTTTATTCAGACAGGTTTTCAGACAGGTTTTTCCTCTCCTCATCCAGCCTCCCTGATTGATTCTGGAAGTATGTTTAGATACAGTATCAGGTCACCTTGATCAAATGTACCCCTCATCGCCCCTCAAGTCTCTCCCTGACCTACTTTGAACACACACACACACACACACACACACACACACACACACAAATAGCCATTGCCCAATGCCCAAGTGAACCCAGGTTTTTGCTCAGCCCACAGGCATTCATGCTCACTGGCACACACCATAACACTCACAGCATAACCTCCCTTTACCTTCCAATTATTGATTTAGAAAGGCGGAAGCCTACTCCAACCTCACGCATCATTTAACTTATATCCCTTACCTTGACTCTGGAGGTTATTCATTACTGCAAACTGTAGAAATGGGAGTTGGTTGGCGCCATAAAGATGATGCGCTTCCATATGTGGGCAGACGTGTCTGCGCCTGGGGTTTGACATTTTCCCAGCTCTTCATCGATCACTAGTTCCATGTGTAGCTGCCATGTGGAGAGGCCCAGCCTCACACCTATGTCCTCTGACTGGCACAGGAGGGGGACAAGCTGAAGGTCAGGCTCACACAGTCATGGATGACATCTCTACCCATTCTACACACAACATTAAACCTGGACACATTGGCTGCCTGGCCCAGATTGATTATCAGCGCTGTTCCACAGCCCGGAAGAAGAAAGTCTCGTAAAACACCAGGGTTAGGTTTTATAATCCTGCTTCAATTCCCCTCATCGCCACACACACAGGCGCACACGTGAACCGCACACACACAAGTGCATGCACACGCACGCACGCACACACACACACACACACACACACACACACACATTCAAAATCACTTGTATTGGTTCTTGTATATATATCTTGTATATATCTGCAACACAACGTTTCCCTGTGCAGTATTTTAATTATTCAAGGACAGCACATAGCAGAATAGTCTGGATAGTTGCAGTTTAATCATTTGCTGCATTGACTCACTACAGTCCCTCAAGGGACACAACCCCACAAAGAGCCACTTACAGGTGCACTACATGGAATGACATCATGACTAAACCACAGAGGGACACAGTAAAAGCTTTCTAACAATGGAGCTTTCTAACACTCATAAATAACGGCATCTTTAACTAGATGATGTCCCCAATATACTGTTCAAACAACCATAGTGACTCTGCTGTATTAGTGTATTTAAAGCTAACACACTTTAAAGAACAAGAAGAGAGGTCTGATCAGTTTGTCCAACACATGTCAGTCAGTGACTTAAAGATGACTAGTGCCGTATGGCAAAATCTTAAACAACTGAAATGGTCTAAAATCACTGAAAAAGATCAGAGTAGGTGAGATGGAGCAGAATGGGGAGACAGGAAGCAGTGAGGGAATACAATCTAGGGTCATTTGAAGCTTAAGGGATGGAATAATAGTTACATTCCAAAATGTTTTTGTTTAGCTCACTACACTGTTACATGGCAAAAAAGTAGTTAACTACTGAAAACACTACGAAGAATTGAATTGGGTTAAATTACCACCAAGCTACAAAAATATATCGTTCAACTAATAGTTGAGCTACATGCAGTGGAACTAGCCTACTCCTACTGCTACTGTAAAGATGCCATGGGCTGGAAAACACTGCCACCCTGTGGACAGCTTCAATCAGTGCATCATGCAGTAAATAACTTGTTGAGACAATAAAGTTTACCACCTTATCATCACTCATAGTAAGTAGTAAAAAAATAAAAATAATACAGTAGCAGATGCTACCCCAGATACTAAAATATGTCAACTTTGATTTACCAAGCTTAAATTGAATATTGAAACAGGACAGAAGTGCCCTTTCCTGGCTTCGTAAACAACATGGAGTCCACCTTGAGTTATGAGCTGTTAAAACCAAAGCTTTGTGGGAAATATGGCGGTGTTTCCAGTAGTAAGTCAGTGTGTAATTGCCCAAGTTAACACAACAAAGATGCGTCATAAATAATAACAGCTCATGAGAGGACAGCCTCCACCAGCCGCTGTAAGCCTTGATCTGGAGGGCCGCAGCTCAACAAAGCCTCAGACAAAACCTCCCTGGCAAAAAATAGATCAGTGCCTGCATTATTCATCCTCCTCTCTTCATTATTGTAATATTGAGAGAGACATGGCGAGACCACGGAGAGGGAGGAAGGGAGGGAGAGCAAACATTATATCGACCTGCTAAATCTTTCATGGACTTTTGAAGTGGCTGTTTAAGTGTCCTTTCATGTCAGACGGGGACGGGGACAGGGACAGGAGAGGCGGAGTGTGTGAGAGATGGGGTGACGTGAGGTGAGGACATCCATCTCAATGATAGGCAGGTCTGACAGCGCAGCTGCCTCTCTGTGAGTCACACTGACATGACCCCCCTCTGGAACACGTCCCCCAAAAAAGAAGAAGACGTAGCTCACTCTCACAACAGAAGGAGAAAACCAGACCAGGTACTAAATGTCTTTGAAGGACATAATACATACATGATGAAGATTACTTTTCCATGTTGAATATGCCAATGACTCAAGCTTCAAAGACTCCTGAGCGGGTATGGAAACCGGATTAGCATGGTCAAGAGCACCTGATGAGGCAGAAAGTTGCCAGGTAACCAAATATGAAAAGAAACAGCTCTTCCAGACTGATGATTGTAAGATCAGTATCACACACAACTCTGTCTAACCTTAAATCAGATAAACAGATTTTATTGAAAGTAAGTCATTTGCAAAATACATGTTCAGATACTTCAATAGAAGGTTAATCTTATTGGCCTATTTCTATCTCATACAAATGTACTAAGATTTATACAGAGTAATAAAAAAGCACACAATGTGCAAACAATGTTCAAACTAAAATATAAACCTTCACAGGATATCACAAAGGTCAGGCAACCTGAAATGCAAAAACATTATTAAATGAAAATGGTTTAACTATGGCGTTAAATTACCTAAAAAAGAATCAAGAAAATGCTCTGTTAACTATATAATTCCCTCATATGCCAGCAAAAGGAATAGAACACATTTCCATACAATTGATTTTGTAGCTCAATATTAGCTGAACTAAAAGGTCGAAATCCCAAATCTTTGAGGAATGTGATTTTAGAGAAATGTTTGTATACTAGCTGCCTGGCTGTGTGCCTGTGAGACCTCATGGGGAACATGTCAAATGTGTTTGAGATGACACACACTTACAGGCAAATACTGGTAACTTGGCAAGAGAATGGACAGCTGATGCAGCAGGACTGAATATACACACACTGTACGGAGGGGAAGAACAACGTACATATTTACACGCCAAGGCTTGACGCAACACTGGATGGCAAGAACCATCCAATTGGATGTGGAATGAAATACAAGTACGACTCAACAGGTACAAGTAATCAAACAAGTACTCAAAAGATCTCAAAACGTGCATACTGTACTGTATATACTGCAAAATGTACCTTCCATGAAAAATAAATAAATAAATAGATTATTGAAGACTGATAATTGCTTATGCTCACACACGGATGTGAACCATACAATAAAGATTATACTTAACTCCAAAATAATGCTTTTTTTTAGCATGAGCCATGCAGACAATGTAAAAGCAAGTCAAGGTTGTATGCTATGCTTAGTCAGAGCCAAGGTAACTGGGTCCATTAAAAAGTAAAATACAAGTGAGAGATATACTGTTACAAAAAAGAAAAAAACACAAATCCATTGTGATGTGTGATAAGATTTGAGTACGGTACTTAATACGACTTCATGGCCAATGACTTGACCAGCATATCTAATCTCTGGCCTTATCTCAGTGCAGCGGTATGACTGTAGCCTTGCGTACGCATTGTGTCTGCTAAACTAATGGCAGGCAGGTCAGAGGTCGGGGGAGGTCTTAGTTACTGTTGCTAGTAGGGCTGTGAACAGTAATGGGCCTGTTCACAGCTCAGTCAACTGACAGAAGCAATGCTGTGTCTGAGGGGAAGGGACATGGAGTGGTGAACATGACTTCTCTCTATCAATGGTCTCTCTGGGCAGATTAGGCATAGAGAAAGACACAGCGTCCAGGGACTTGGTGGTAGGAAAAAAAGACATCAACAGATGAAACTCTGCATCATCAGGTACAACTTACAACACAAAACACTGTCACAAACAACAACAACAACAACAACAACAACAAACAACAACAACAACAACAACAACAAAACTCCAACAAAAGGCAGTATGTTGAGATTCAAGAAAAGTCATTTGAAATAAGGTAAGACATGCTGCTAAAAAACGAATTATGTTCACCGCAATCGGCCCGAAAATGAAACGAACGCAGTGTGATTTATGCGACAATGTGTCAACTGTACTGTTACACAACTTGTGTGAACTGGTCAAGTAAAGCGTTTTTTTTTTTTGCGAGAGGTATAACAAGAAGAACTTCCCGAGAAGAAACCCTCCTTTTTTTTCAAGACGACACACATACAGCACAGTAGAGTGTATCCCCATCCAGCGGTCTCTAATCTGTCAACTTGTGACATCTATCCACCTCCAGATCCTGTGGAGAACAGGGGACAGGGAGTTCCTTTCATGGGGAGGTGTTCCCTGGTGTTGTGTGGTGCCCCCTGGTCCTGCGCAGTCTACGTATAGTACAGAGCTTGGCAGGTCCCAAGTCCTCCAATCCTCTTGAGGATAGGGGGGGGGGGGGGGGGGGGCTTCGAACCGAAACCGCTCACCCAGTGGTCAGCTCTGAATTCGGGGGCGGTTCCAGAGCGTCTGCGATCTCCCCCAACTCGTCCAACAGCTCTGTGAAAGCTGGTCTCCTGAAGGACTCCATCTGAGATAGAGGGGAGAAATGAGGATGAGTGTGGGCCTTATTCTTAGTTTTTAAATCCTATTCTGAACCACTTTATTGGATAAAAGAGGTCTGGGCACCAGAGATAGTGTACAACCGGACTGTGTCACACAGTCTGCCTCCAGAGATACATTTTGACCCTCTATTTCACGGTGTGTTGAGCATACACACTCAGGACTCTCTAGTGGCCATGCACTGTGTCTGGATCTGTGTCTGGATCTACTCACCAGACAGCAGCTGGCTGCCAGCTCCAACACACGTGGAGGACACCCGCTCACCAGCTTCCTGAACGCACTCACATCCAGGCCGTAGTCCTGTCACCCACGCACACACGCACACACACACACACGCACACACACACACACACACACACACACACACACACACACACACACACACACACACACACACACACAGAGAGAGAGAGAAAGAGAAAGAGAGAGCTTTAACACATGGTATACTACACAGGCACCATGCTTACAGTGTTCCAACTTTCTAGTGTGCCATGGATTTACTGTGTGTGTGTGTGTGTGTGTGTGTGTGTGTGTGTGTGTGTGTATGTGTGTGTGTATGCGTATGCGTGTGCGTGTGCGTGTGTGTGTGTGTGTGTGCACGTGCGTGTCTGTGTGTATGTGTGTGTGTGTGTGTGTGTGTGTGCGTGCGTGTGTATGTGTGTGCGTATGTGTGTGCGTGTGCGTGTCTGCGTGCGTACTACGTAGTCCAGGTGAGCTTTACCTGGCTTCTCGGTAGGATCTCGGGGTCTGCGGGGATCCTCGCCAGTATCTCACAGAGCACGATCCCAAAGGAGAACACGTCCACCTGGTGGCGACACAGAGAAGCACACGTCAACCATACAGCACCCAGCCAATCCCAGGGCCAGCTTTAAAACGAACTCACTTTCATCAGTCTCAGTAGCGTTGGTGTTTGGGTATATGGGTGTATGTCAGTGGAGGCTGGTGACTTCCAGAATTGAGGAGGCCAATTTTTTTCCGCTTGCTCGCTTCACTCGCGATGGAATGTTCCCTGTTCTTCTTATCTGTCTTTGTGCTGGACAAAGGCACACTATTTGGAGTGTAAGCTACAATCAGAAAGTTCTGATTGATGGAATTCATTGTGCAGAGCTTAGCCTATGTGCCTGCCTGAAGAAATGACATTGCTGTAAGTCTATGAGCCTGCCTGATAATTAAGTTGAGAAATGACATTTGGATGTAATATAAATGCCCAGTGAACATGTGTAAAAGGCAGGAATTTGATAATTATGTGGTTAAAAAACAATTTAGTTTAGCCTACATTTTTCATTCTTCTTCTTCTACAGCTTCAACATGTAATCATCAATTTAATCAAGTTTAGCATATAAAAAAGATAAGTAACAGTTTCTTTATCAAATGTAGTTTTATTCAATATATTTAATATAAATAAATAAAAATGTTTAATGTTGTGAGGACAGTACTGGTTCCAGCTGGCTTCATCTGCTGAGAAACACAGACATGCAATGGAGTGGTATTACTACTGAGAACTAGTGGTGTAACACTGGTAGAGACATCTGATTAGTTCAACTCACCACTGGTTTAGCTGAGGGGCGGCATACTCTCTCCAGGACTCCATTTGATATGGAAGAATATTACATTGACTTGTAATAAAACGAAATCGACTACATTAAAAATAAAACTGTTCAATAAATCCTAAATGTTGTCTACCTATTCGATGTATAAATCGCGCCAGAATCTCGCCGATTTCCGAGGTCATTTTAAGCAAAAGTATTTGGCCAAATGAGCTATTATTTTCAGGGATAATAGCCATGGGTGTTCTAGACGTGTCCTGTAAAGGACAAGTTGATAGGACACTCGTAGACACTATGGAGTGTTTCTTTGACTGAAGTGACTGGCGAATTCTCAAAATGGCTTCATGTGATTGGACGAACAAAATGTCAATCATTCAGCCCTGGACTCATTTCTAATATTTATCCTGCAGAACAGCACTCATACACGCGTGTGGCGGAAAAAAGGTACTACAACGGAGGAGAGGCCTCCTGTTCCCACCCATTTTCAGTGATGGGCCAATCACATATTGCCATGAAAAAAATTGCATTACATTGACTTCTATGAGAAACCACTTTCCGACAGGAGGCCTGGACTTTTCGACAGGAGGCCTGGCCTCCTTCAATAGAAACGGATAGGGATTCTGGCCTGTAGGTGCTTTACAATTGCAATATTGGGTTTTAGCCATGGAAAATATTTATGAACAAAACGGAAATAATATTAATAAATAATATTAATATAAAACAATTAAAAATATTTTTTTTGTTAAATAAATAAAAAATAAAAAATATAATTATTGCTTTTTAAAATCTCTCTCTCTTCTCTCAAATTATTGGGGAGGCCAGGCCTCCTCCACCTCTATGGAGGAGCCTCCACTTGTATGTTTACCTTGCGGTCGTAGGGTTCCCCGCGCAGCATTTCAGGGGCCATCCAGAAGGCGGAGCCCACCAGGGAGAGCTTCCTCTCGGGGTCCTTCACAGGCAGGTCCAACACCTCCCTGGCCAGGCCGAAGTCTGCCACCAGGGCCTCCCTGCCTCGCGATGTCACCCGGATCAGACAGTTCTGCACACACACACACACACACACACACACACACACACACACACACACACACACACACACACACACACACACACACACACACACACAGACACGATAAATGACTTGCTTCAATAAATCATGTTGAATAGAGCTATTTCACTATAGTGTTTACACTCAATTTCAACATGAAAGCTACTGACATACAGTACCAGGTTTGGACACACCTTCTCATGCAATGGTTTTCTTTATTTTTTATTATTTTCTACATTGTAAATTAATACTGTGGGAAAACTAAAACTATTAAAGAACACATATGGAATTACGTAGTAAACAAAAAAGTGTTAAACAAACCAGAATATGTTTTATATGTTAGATTCTTCAAAGTAGCCACCTTTAGCTTTGATGACAGCTTTGCACACTTTTGGTATTCTCTCAATCCGCTTGGTGTGTGTGTGTGTGTGTGTGTGTGTGTGTGTGTGTGTGTGTGTGTGTGTGTGTGTGTGTGTGTGTGTGTGTGTGTGTGTGTGTGTGTGTGTGTGTGTGTGTGTTTGTATTTATTACTATGAGGGGACCAAGACCTGACCGCACACTCACGGTGTGGGAACCCGAATCTTTGTGGGGTCCAAAAAGCTGGTCCCCACCAGGAAAATCGTTGAAATGAATAGGGGAGACGTTGCTGATATGCCTAGTGCAAGAATGTGGAGGAAAAAAATTTCCCCCATCACGTCACAAAAACCTGAGGATGTGTGTGTGAGTGTGTGTGAGGCTGACCTCTAACGACTACAATCGGTACTGCAGGTTCACAGATTGGCGCAGAATGCACACACACTCACACACTCCACGCACCAATCAAACGCACACCTGTCTGTCACGTGAGATGATTGAGCATCCATGCATCCATATTGGATCCAGCATCCATATTTGATGATGGCTGATAAGAAGAATGAAGACTTATTCAAGGACAAAGGTAAAACGAAAATATGTACAATTCTAACTTGATTATAAGACATTGTATTAAAATGTTTTGAAGGTAGAACAAGCAAACATTTAAGATAGCCTTCTCTGCAGTTCATCTATAGGCTATATGCCTTATTTTTAACGAAAGTTAGACTAGCTAATCAAATGCTATGTGTTAGCTAAGCTAACCAAATGCTCTAACGTTAGCTAGCAAGGGAGCTATACTAGCTAACGAATTGATTATAAGACATTTTATTTAAATGTTTTGAAGGTAGAATAAGCAAACATTTAAGCTAGCCTTCTCTGCAGTTTTAACGAACGTTAGACTAGCTAATCAAATGCTATGTGTTAGCTAACCAAATGCGATGTTTTCTAACGTTAGCTTAGCTAGCAAGGGAGCTAGACTAGCTAACGAATTGCCAGGTGTTTTGTAGTTAGCTAATAACGGAGTTAGGCTAGCTAACCAATTGCCATGTGTTCTCAATCAGTTCGATAGGGACGTTTGATGGAAGACGGTGCCAGATTCTAAACGAAAAAACGACAATAGGTAGGTAATCTGCTAAAACAGTAGATTGTGTATTCAGTGTTTCCTCCAGGAATTTTTACAATGGTGGCGGGTAGTGCTGACGCGATTTTTTCGCGTGCACGCGCATGAGACGCGCACGCGCGCTCAAAACAACGACGTAATTTCAGCCAAAACTCGAGGATGGCCCAAAAAAATAAAATGTTTTCCTGTACTTCTCCCGTGTGTCTCTTATTGTCTGTGTCTGCATGTTTTTCCAGCATGTAATTCCGTTGTCAATAAAAACAAAAACACTGATCTGACGTTTTTTTTCACAACGTTATTACTTGTCACTTTAAGCCCAGGAGGGAGTTAGCGATTAGCGATGTTTAGCTTAGCTTAGTTTAACAGAAGTATCTTCACTTTTAACATGACTTCCCATGGTCGTAGAGGGCTGGTCGACGGCTTAAAATGACCGTGTAGACCTGTAGACCTTATTCAGCTATAGTCTTGTGTTTCTACCCCGGGCATAGCCGGTGTTATTCACGGACAAACACTCCTGTTAGAGTGGTTCTAGTACACTGGACATAGGTAACACATAGAGAGGCTTCTCCTCTCTCTCTCCATCCTACACTACACTACACTACGCATCCTATACTACACTACACTACGCTAGCTCGCGGTGTTCGGGTGACAGCCAGGGCGCGTTCGTAAATACGCTCTGGAAATCTGATCAGCACTCACGGAATGCCTCTTGTCCAATCAAATGACTTGGTCCCTTTATGACGTTGAACCCAGTGTGCGCTCCGGGGCTCTCAGAGCGAATTTACGAACGCAGCCTCAAGTTCAATACTCGCGACACACACGGACTGGTCCAGTTTCAGCGCTTGTGGGTGTGTCTAGCGCTGTGAAGGTCTGAAAAGCGGCCTAAATTTTTTTTTTTTTGGGGGTTGAGAAATCTGAATGGTGGCGGAGGAAATTCCATCGTGGCGGTCCGCCACGATGAAATGCATGTAGAGGAAACACTGGTATTACTTAGTGTGCTTGACTAATGATTGAGAGCTAAAATGAGTAGCTGACAGGGCAATTGTCTCAACCCAGTAGAAGACACATGCTACTGTATAACTGTTGTGTAGACTACATGCTTGTTATCAACATGGTGACTGCTACACTTACCAATTCTGAATAACTGATTCTAATTCATATTTTAGTGTGGTGGTGGAGACTCTCATGTCATGTCCGTGGAAAAGTGCATCTTGCCCTGCAGCTCCAACCCAGTGATACAAGACAAAGAGGAGGTTTTCCAGCTTGCAGGTAAAAGTGTGTAACCAGAAATGGATTGTGTTTAGATCCTTCTCAATGTGTTTCTGCTGTGATTAGGAGCTATGCAAACATACACTCTTACTAGGTGTAATGGGGTTCAAGACTACATGGAAGAGTATTGTCATTTGTGAGGATTAGTGGGCTGATTTGCTGAGATGAGGTTCTTGCCGTGTGTGTGTGTGTGTGTGTGTGTGTGTGTGTGTGTGTGTGTGTGTGTGTGTGTGTGTCAGTAGAAAAGGAAGCTGTGAACACCGCCCAGCATTCTCTTCTCTAGAATACGTGGGAGAAAACCACAAAAAAAGCAAAAGGTAGCTACTTTGAAGAATCTAAAATCTAATACATATTCTGGTTTGTTTAACACTTTTTTGTTTACTACATAATTCCATGACTTTAATCTCAGAAATTCAGACTTTTTTCCTCAGAAATTCAGACTTTTTTCTCAGAAAGTCTGACTTAAATCTCAGAAATTCTGACTTCTGACTAAACTCAGAATATACCCCCCCCTCTTCAGGAGAAAAACAACAAAACCTCAGTTGGTGGCCCTAATACTTATCCGTAGGATATCATGTTCAATGGCAAGGTCCACCCTGTGAGGTCTGCTTGCCAGCAGAGGGCAGTATAGCCCTACAATCAAAACAATCACTGAACCGTAGGACAAAACTTCTAAAGCACAACTACTCTGTCAACGCAAAGCATAACAACACTGACAATACAGCCAAACATCCACTGCCTCCATCGGTCACACACAGTCATACTCCTGAGATGATGGTTTCAAACTTGACGGGTCTGCTTGCACAACATGACTTAAGCAAATCAGTCTGTAAAGCAAAAGGTCAACGTGATGACATCTGGTGGCATGTCTCTTTATTCTCGCCACAGAGGAAGCAGATCTAGAATGAAGTGAAGGGGAGACCCTGCAAGCAGCCAGTGAGACCAGACGTTTTTTCGATAGCCTGGTTTAATAGCCTGGGTCTGAATGCGTCATCACCTCCCCGCCACACTCAATTATTTACACTTGACCTGGCCACTGCTGATCGACTACAGTACACATAATCCACCCTGCATTGGCCTCTATGCTTACAGTCAACACAGCCTAACTGTCGGGATAAACTCTGTGAGACTGTTCTGGTGGTCATGACCGGAGGCAGTGTACTGCGGGAGTGGAGAGCATCAGTGGGAGTACAGGGACAGTGGGCGGGCTAGAGCACTCTGGAGGACACCAGATACTGTTACATAAGCAGAGGGTAGGGGAGGCAGGCAGACAGGGGGGCAGGCAGGTAGGGGGCAGGCACGGAGGGAGACAGACAGGCAGGAGGGGCAGGGAGGCAAGCAGGCAGGCAGGCAGGCAGGCAGGCAGGGGGGCAGGCAGGTAGGCAGGCAGGTAGGCAGGCAGGTAGGCAGGCAGGGGGGCAGGCAGGTAGGGGGCAGGCACAGAGGGAGACAGCCAGGCAGGCAGGCAAGGGGGAAGGCAGGCAGGGGGGCAGGCAGACGGGCAGGCACGGAGGGAGACAGACAGGCAGGGGGGCAGGCAGGCAGACAGGGGGGCAGGCAGGCAGGCAGACGGGGGGGCAGGCAGGCAGGGAGGCAGGCACAGAGGGAGACAGACAGGCAGGACAGGTGGGCAAGCAGGGAGGCAGGCAGGGGGCAGAGAGGCAGGCAGGCAGGCACAGGGAGGGAGACAGACAGGCAGGAGGGACAGGTGGGCAAGCAGGAAGGCAGGCAGGAAGGCAGGAAGGCAGGCAGGCAGGCAGGCAGACAGGCAGGCAGACAGACAGGCAGGCAGGCAGGCAGGCAGGCAGGCAGGGAGTGGATGGAGCATGATCTGCTGATGAGTGAAAGCAGGCGGAGGGCTCTGGAGTGACGTCTCAGCATCTGGATCCCGTTACAGTAGGAACCACAGGCCCTCTGTCTCTCTCTCTCTCTCCCTCTCTCTCTCTCTCTCCAGCTTTCCATCCAGTAGTCTGTGATTATGGGTCTATCTGGGGATCGCTCCAGACCTAACCGCTAAATTTAGCGCGGCCCTCACCGAGCCAAAGAAAACAAGTTTTTTTGGGGAGGAACAGAACTGGGACTTCTGTATAACGCTGCTTCTAAGGAATGGGCCTAGTCGCTCCAAGACGTAATGCTAGATTTCAGTTACTCGTAGAGCGCGCTAAAATTAAACACGTTTACAATTATGTCCAGTGTACGCCTCTACTTATCTCGGGTAACTAACGAGGACGTCTAGCGAGAGAGATGTCAAACGACTTCTCCTTGGCGGCCTCATGATTCCCAGCTGCGACGCTAATTGGATTTGGGGTTTTCTGTACATTTTTCTACGGGACATAATGTAATGGTTTGCGTCGGAGGACGTCTAGGCTCCTACCTAATGGATGGGGACTGAGGTCTCTGGTTTTGTCTATTTGGACAGAATGTGAACAGCCCCTGTCTGGTGTAAATGCTTGTGCAATCAATCCTGCCCGGTGCTCTTTTCAAACACCCCCAGTCATTGTGAGCACAGCGGTTGTTTGCTCGCCTAAGATAGATGCGAGTGTCCCAGTGCCAATTCTAATGACATCGGTGGGGGGTCTTCTCTGGGGGGAAACAGTATTACATTGCAGCATGCCCAATTATCTTGGAGTAAAATGCCACCATTGAGAGTAGAGCCAAATCGTTTGTACCTCAGGGTGACGTGTACGAAATGTCAGCATAGACCACGTCAGAGCCGCCATTTGTATTCCCATGGATGTTGATGTGAAACTGGGGCAGGGTGAAGGAAAGGGAGGGGTGGAGGGGTGGAGGGGTGACCTCCCCACTGTTGATCTACCGCTGACTGACCCTAGTTTCTGAGACAAAGCTAGTCTGGTTGTCTGAGAGAGAGTGTGTGTGTGTGTGTGTGTGTGTGTGTGTGTGTGTGTGTGTGTGTGTGTGTGTGTGTGTGCGTGTGTGTGTGTGTGTGTGTGTGTGTGTGTGTGTGCGCGTGCGTGCGTGCGCATGTATGTATGTGTCTGCAATGCATGCTTGTATTTATGTATTGTGTGTGTGTGTGTGTGTGTGTGTGTGTGTGTGTGTCGCTGTGTATTTAATGTGCCTATGTGCAATAACAGCGCTCAGAGAGGGAGAGTATTAGCATAACAATAAGCTCGGCCTTGCAGCTCCGTCCCTCTGCATTACCGGCCAGCACTTCTGTGGAACCTGGCAACCAGGAGAGTGCCAACAGATTTGTCTGCACAGTGCTTTCTACACCAGAGAGTGTGTGTGCCATATGCTGCTTTGTGTATAACATTTAAAACAACACAGTCACTTAATAAATGTCACAGCAGTGAGTGTTGCCAACCTTTTGACGCAAATAGGGCTTTGTCCTGATATCTATTAGTTGTCTATGGTCCAAGATGTTAATCTTGAGATCTGCAAGCGTGACTCACGGGTTTCACCCGAAAAAAATCCCCCAATTGACGTGAATGCACATGTAGTGTATTGTTCGCAGACCTGGAGTTTGGCCCTGCTGTATGAGAGCAGTGTGTTAGGGGACTACCTTGGAGTTGAGATCCCTGTGGTAGATGTTCTTGTAGTGTAGGTAGATCATTCCCCTGGTGATGTCACAGGCCAGGTCAACCTTCTCCTTCCAGCAGAGAGACACGTCCTTCCTGGCCAGCAACTCCTCCAGACAGCCTCCGCTAACGTACTAAAATATCACACACACACACACACAGACACACACACGCACGCACGCGCACACACACAAATTAACACAACCTGTTCTGATTCTCACTTCCAGGTCACATGATGTCTTATGCTTCTTATCTTATCCACACATCATCACATTAGAGACTGAGAAAAAACAACACTCACCTCTAGAATAGGGTAGAGTTTATCTTCTCTCACGCAGATGCCCAGATACCTGCAAGTACGTCATTGTTAGAGCTGTTTCGTACAGTCAATGATCCATTAAAAGATTTAACCATTGAACTGGAGTGAATATAAGGATCGTAACGGTACATATTCATATTCATATTCATAAGAGTGTATTCATAGCAAACTACAGAATAGGTTTAAGGCTAGATTTTTCGAGTCTCAGTAAGTCAGACTGTCATGACAATCTGGGTTCCGAGACTAGTATTTTTCTACGCCCAAAAGATAGCTCTTCTCTGGGCGAGGGAAAGTTCAGCAAAGATATATCCGGACACTTCCTGGGCTGAAAAGTTCTTTCCAAATGCTTGAGAGAAAGAAAAACCACACACTAGAAATGCCAATGTCTCCTATTTACAAAGCACTGACTTCAGAGCCCTTGAACATAGCCTTCCTCAAATACCCATTCTCCCGTTGGTGTTTGGACAGGGCCTCCTCAGAGGGGGCTGGGTCCTCTGTGCCAGGTACACACTGGCCTCAGATCGCTTTCATCAGTGGCTCGCCCTACGCAGCCATGTCAGCAGATATGGTTTGCTGTTTGATAACTGTTCCACCGTGACCTTGCAAACAGGCTACATTCAGATAGCTTAGACAAACACTATGCCCTCACACCTCAAATAACCACTTCAGGTGACTCAAATGAGTCACTTTTTGTTTAATGTGTGGTGCCAATGCCACTGACTGCACCACACAGTTGAATACAACAATGGTAGTGAAACACTTTTAGTGTTTTGACAATCTGTAAGATTAGCTAATCCAAATAGTTTTAAAACGTTTCACGTTGATTCAGGCCTCATCTTGAGCAATTGTTACAATACATTCATATGAGTTGTTTTAACGACAGCATACCGTATCAACGATATGTTTGGAGCATTGACAGGGGTGAGTTAAACGTTCTTAGGCCTACTACCTCACTATGTTGGGATGGGAGAGTTTCTGCAGCAGGCTGATCTCTCGTACGATGCTGTCCTGGTCCACGTCGTTCTTATAGATCTTCACCACCATCACTTTACAGGACGTACTGTGCATCACCTGAGAGGCAGACGAGTCAGTCCATGCATTGACACAACCTCACCTCTCCGCCCCCCCCCCCCCCCCCCCCCCCTTTGCTCTTTCTATCAATACTTTTAAAGCTTTTAATCGTCAAAAACAACACGCATCATAGTGCAGGTCGAAGGTCGACGGTAGCCTCCTTCTCTCTCTTTCTCACAGCGACTCAAGGCTTTCTTTGTTCAAACCCATCTGGATGTATTCGTCGATTAACAATCATCATCTCACTTTCGCCCCATCAGCTTTTTCTACTTCATTGGAGACTGGGGGGACAAAGCCTAAATGCGTGCCGTTTTTGGGTTCCCCATTGTTTTGCTCCTGTACAGATTGCAGATTAGGGGTTGGGGGGGGGGGGTTGTTATGTAAGAGGCACAGTGGGGTATCACTGAGCATCCCCAGGTCTTTGTATGCTCAGGCATCCATGCTATTTAGAAGCTTATCATGAAATTCCAAGTATGTCCCAATTAGGGCTAACACAACATGTGCTTTGTTGGAGGCATGTGAAGGGTGGGGAGGGGGGGGGGGCTATTTTCAGCACAGTTGGGGACCTCCCAGGGCCCAAATCTCAAACGTCATTCCTGTATGCCTCACATCCTCACATCCTCTTTCCTTGACTCCTCCTTCTCAATATGGATAGGAAGAGAAGGTCCTAGGTTTAGGCATTTGGAGGAGGTGGTGAGGAGAGAGGTTTGTGAGGAATCAAGGAAAGAGATTTGGGATGTAACACCTTGTACCTTGTAGACTTTGGAGAAGAAGCCACTCCCGATCAGCTCAGCCGTGAAGTTTTCCCAGAACTCCAGCTTGCGGACGGCGGTGCGTAGCTTCTGCCAGCGGTCCACCTGGTAGTATTTGTCAGAGGACTCCCCATAGAGAGTCGGGCTGGTGGGCTCTGATGACACATCCACGTCACACATCCTAGTGATGTCCGCTAGGGGGGCACACACACACACACACACACACACGCACACACGCACACACACGCACACACGCACACACACATGCACGCACATGCATCCACACACACACACACACACACACACACACACACACAGACACAGACACAGACACACACACATACACATATACACACACACACACACACACACACATACTCAGGTCAGACATAACGCCTACCTCTTTGACAACAAAGCTCAGGTAAAATTCATAATACATTAACAGAATTATTATAATAAAACACATCAGTGCTGACAGAATGGGTGTTGTTGAATAAAAAGTGCATATGATAAATAATAAAGCACAGTCAGTGTGGGTGTGATTGGATGGAAAGCAGAGAGTGCTACAAAGGCCTAATGTTCTCACTAAGTCTCACTCATTAGCTGGATGAGGGGGAAAGTGCTTCTCCTTTATGGAGTGAAACAAAGAGATGGTAATAATGGGACCTTAAAATAGAGGACATGTATCAGGGCTGGTCAATGGGGCTGAGAGACTGTCACAAGTGGTCAAGTGAGCTGTTTTTCCTCCAGAGACATCACAAGAACTGAAGGAGGGCTTATTTGAATGAGAGAAGATGATTATGTTCTAGATGTACTCTGCAGAAGGGCACACAGGAAGAAGAGGAGAAACATTTGAAAGTAAAATAGATTCTTTTCATGATTGATCTGGGGATGAAGTGGCTCCTCTTCCACTAAAGGGAATTCTAAACCAGTGAGAGATGAATGTACCTCCATCCTTCTTTAGTCTTCATTTAGTCAGCTTGTATATTTTGGGATTGTGTACATGAATTGTACATAGATGTTGATTTAAATTAATTAAGATATATCCATTGATTCTTGAGGAATATAACTTATACATTGCTCATGAGTTTAGTTCAACTGCATTACTCCATCAGAAACCGCAATATAAGCCAGCTTCAAAACATGGTTAAAACAATCATTTTGATTTCATGAATGGTCAGTCCTTGCATGCATAGCTCTGTATATTAAATTGAGAGTTACATTTCTCCAGCCTCATCCCTCAGCTGTTTATACACTCACCGAACACTTTATTAGGAACACTATACTATTACTAGATAGAGCCTCCCTTTGCTCTCAAAACAGCCTCATGTCACAGCTCCGCCCCTGGCTCATCAGCCGTCTATCAGTGGTGCCAGGTGTGGCCGATTAAGACCGCGACTGGCTCCTACTTAAGCTCTGCTCCTGCTTCCAGTCAACGCCAGATCGTAGCCATTTAATGGTTGGTTCCCGTGTTCGTTCCCTCTACTCTAGTTCTTTAACCGTTACCCTAGCCTAACCTTTCTCCCTGTTCCCAATTAAGGATTCCCTGCCTGCCGACCTCCTGCCTGCCTGACTACCCTGCTCCCTGCCTGATCCCTGCCTGCCTGTTACTATTCCTCCTGCCTGACCACCGACCACTCCGCCTGCCTGACCCCTGCCTGTCTGCCGACCACTCCGCCTGCCTGACCCCCTGCCTGTCTGACTACCTATCTACCTCCAGCCTGCTCCTCCTGACACCCCTACCCTACAATAAATCATTATTATTGTTGTACTACCTGTTCTCCGTTGTCTGCTTCTGGGTTCCGCCCTCTGGTCGTGACACCTCAATTGTTTGTGGCATTGATTCCACAAGATGTTGGAAACATTCCTTTGAGATTCTGGTCCATGATGACATGATTGCATCACACAATTCCTGCAGATTTTTTCAGGTGCACTTTGAAGCTGTGAATCTCCTGTTCCACAACATCCCAAAAGTGTTCTATTGGATCTAAATCTGGTGACTGGGATGGCCACTGAAGAACACTGAACTCATTGTCACGTTCATGAAACCAGTTCGAGATGACTTTTCCTTTGTGACATGGTGAATTATCATGCTGGAAGTAGCCATTAGAAGATGGGTAAATTGTGGCCATGAAGGGATGCACATGGTCAGCAACAATACTCAAATAGGCTGCGGCATTCAAGCAATGATTGATTGGTATTAACAGGCCCAAAGGGAAGAAAACATTACACCTAATAAAGTGTTCAGTGAGTGTACATATGTAAGGCCTTCTTGCTCAAAGCTCTTATCAAACACTGAGAACTGATCGCTCACAGGAAATTGTAGCTAACAGAAGAAACCTGAACAGGAAGTTAGTGTACTAGATAAAACCACTGTCATCAACTTCATAGAAGTGATAATGCACCTAAATACCAACCAGCTGTGAAGCACAGACACTACGGTGCACATACAGGAATGTACTTGCCTTTAATTAGACATATAGAACACATACAGTCTGAAGGTCTACAATAAAACCATATTAAGGTCTATAGCCCATCACTAACAAATACTTAAATGAGGTTTAGGTAAACGTAACTTCCATTATTGGGATTACTTAGTTGAGGGCAGAGTTTGTTTTGCCAGGACAACACTCCCCCATCCTGACAATGACGCCAGTGAAAAGCACAGACTGACACGCTGACACAATTGGCAGGGCTTTGTCAATCAAGTGGGGGAATCAACCAACCCCTGGTATTCATGATGGGAGAGAAGCCCACACATGCTGTCATTGTCTCTGGCCCTGGAGTAAACAAACACTGCACTTTCAGCTCTGCTGCACCCCCACCACCACCCGCACCCCCACCACCACCCTCACCCCCACCACCACTACCACCCGGCCAGAGAAAACGCTTACAGTGCAGCCCTATCACGACTCTCTCTCTCTCACCAGAGACACACTCGGTCCCACAGCCATAACACAGCATGTAACCTAACCTAGCCTTTAGGGATGACCACAGTCCCTCTCTCTGAGAGCAATCACACAGGACTTTCTAACGGAACGCAGGAAGACCTCTATACTATGTAAAGTAAATGATGGCTCGTTTTCTTTCAATGATTATTGGAGGATAGATCAGTTCCTCGAGACATGCTCCTCTGGCAACAACATTTTTACATTCACAATCGAGAGTCTGTCTCTGTGTATAGATTGTGTATCAACAAATCTCTGTCTCTCTAGATTTCATGGTGTTAGAGATTACTTTCATCTTAACAAATCTGCTTCTTCTTTGGGTGGTCTAGTTCAGCTTTTGACATAGGCCTAAGCAAAACGTTTGTACAATGTTCAAAGTAAAAAGAACTCTATTCCACTTCCTGTGGAAAAGCCACAGTACACGGTAAGTTTAACTGCATCTGACCACAACCACCTTTACACAAAATACCATCAGTGGGCACCGCCCCATTGACGTCCTACCTACTGATAAGGAATGCTAGCGATGAGACCCTTAACAGCAAAATCAGCTCCCACCAGGGTGAGACCATTCCTCTGAGACTCCACTCTTACAAGTCCTCTCTGAGGAAGCGCCAAAAGATCTGACAGTGATGTGAGTTTAGGGGAAGAAGGAAGGAGTGTTTACAGATGTGTGATAAATGCAGGTCAGAGACTGAGAGACTTCTGAACTGCAAACCAGGGCCACTTCCCTGGAATGACGTCTCGCGGATGACACACAGTCTTCACACTGACACGCAACCGACACAAGTCACACCACCACATTATTCGGATACAATGCCTCTTAGTCTCTCAAAAGCTTGCTCACTCTCATACACGGAAACAAAGTAGAATAATAAACGTCATGGAACTGTACCAACTTCCCCAAACACACTCGCAAGAGACTCGGAGGTTGGAATAGATCATAGTAAATTGCATCCGCAGGGCTCTGATGATCTCAGACAGAAAAACCTCATGGTGCTGGATGGGGCATTATTCATCTTCATGATAAAAAAGTCATCTAGTCAGGACACTTGGCTCCCGTCTGGTGCATTAGAGGGGAACACTTAATGTGTTAATTGCCTTGTGGATCTTCAGACATGCAGGGGGAGACAGTGGCCTCGCCGCCACAGCAGCCCAGAGGCTGCCTGAGTCTGCAATTTTGTGACCGACAACGGAACAGCTTGGAGGAGGGGTGCTGTTGTGCGGGTCTACATCGGATCAATAGGCCGGAAACCTCCCAACAGCCAGACCACACATGCTTGTGGCGCAGTGCTCAGCCTCGACGATGGTTCAACCTACACTGGGAGTGGAACATGTCAGAGTGACATTATATTTAAAAATGTCCTGCATGCACCGTGTGATCATGGCCTGTGAATGTACAGTGTCGTCCTGCATAGCTTGTAGCTTGTGGCAGGATCAAGGCATAAGTCAACGATGTATGGTTATACAACATGTTTTGAGAGGGGGGGCAGACGCCCTTATCCAAAGCGACTTACAATAAGTAATAATGAATTAATCTGAATTAACAATTTATTTTATTTCATTTTATAATATAAACAAGAAACAACTCAAAGACACCCCCATACACAAAAGAGTATATAAAGAAAACCAAGTTAGTTGTTCCACTTCTCTGCTCTCCACACTGGATCAGTGTGGGATAAATCATATTTGGATATAATTCAAATATAATTCAAGGCTATTCTTATAACATTTCTGAATAAAAGTCTGATTTTTAAATTTCTGAATAAAAGTCTGAAAAAAAGAAATTCTGAATAAAAGCCTTAAAAAATGTTTTTTTTCAGACTTTTATTCAGATTTTTTAATTTGTATAATTGTAATAAAAAATAAAACAATCTATGCTAGGACTTGGGGCAGTCACAATGTGGGAGGAAGGAAGGATTATTATTATTATTTATTTATTTATTTTACAGTAGAGGAACTGTACAGGGGGGTGAAGAGATCTTTAGGAGGGACAGTGAAGATGTAGCCTGAAGAGATGGGTCTTCAGTCTATGGTGGAAGATATAGGTACTCTGCAGTCCTGACAGCAGTGGGAAGCTCGTTCCACCACAGGTTCACTTCTACAGCCCAATGCACACGGCGTATATATTGTCGCACGACAACATTCAATTCTCCATTCACACCCACACACTTCAGTGGTGTGAATTGAGAATCAAATGTTGTCGTGCGACAAAATCGCACGCCGTGTGCATTGGGCTTAAGTCAAATCATTTGTATTACTTTATTCATCATCTACTCTTGTTACATCATTTGGGTGTTCCAGAATGAGACTTCTAAAAAAAAGTAGAACTCCCACATTAACCTTCAACTACACTCACCGAACACTTTATTAGGAACACTATACGAATACTGGGTAGGGCCTCACTTTGCTCTCAAAACAGCTTCAGTTCTTCATGACATTGATTCCACAAGGGGAAACAATCCTTTGAGATTCTGGTCCATAATGACTTGATTGCATCACGCAGTTCCTGCAGATTTTTCAGGTGCACCTTCAAGCTGTGAAACTGGTTCATGACACCAGTTTGAGATGACTTTTGCTTTGTGACATGGTGCATTATCATGCTGGAAGTAGCCATTATAAGATGGGTACATTGTGGTCATGAAGAGATGCACATGGTCAGCAACAATACTCAAATAGGCTGTGGCATTCAAGCGATGATTTATTAACGTGCCCAAAGCGTGCCAAGAAAACATTCCCCACACCATTAGACCACCTGAATGAATGAGAAGGCGTACATGTGTTCCTAATCAAGTGAATTTAGAGTTCTTTGCAATCACCCTCATGCAAAGACCAGCCATTCCATGTAAGTGACCAGCAACTGATCAATAAAGCCTAAAGCCTTTCTAACTTATTGAACCTTGTTTTCCTCTCTGCTAGGCTCTGTGGAGACTCGATTAACTGTTTGCACACAGTTACTACCATTCCCTGAAACTCTAACTCACTCCCAGGACCATAATCAAGGAATGGGAGAATAATGATTGGTTTCTGATAACGAATGAAGCATGACGCAAAGCCTCTGCAATCACAGAACCCCTGGTTACCACAACGATCAATTCAAGGTGTCCTGAGTGTCACAGTGGATCAGATAAGCTGTCCTAATACGGCACTCCCATGTACAAGTCAACAATGAGCATTTACATTTTCGATAAGGACAAGTGGTGGGTGAAGCTTTAGCTGGTGACAACAAACCAATAAGAGGGAAGCATTCCTACTCTAAGTGCCACTATCTGAGATCTCTATGGTGACAATACAATATTGACGGCTACTTGTTTTGCTCGTGAATTTGATTAAAGGAGGTGTGGAAATGTCAGTCTTCTGCAAAGTGTCTTCTTTATATTCAGATGTGATTTGATATTTCCTGCTCTCTTATAGACAGGAAGGGCCATTTCTGAGCAGTGAGTCAGAGTTGTGTGACTGTGAATGTGCCTGTTTGTGAAAAAGAAACCAGAACCTGTTGAATTCCACAAAATTATGTTGTTCACATGGAAACTATGCACAGTACTTGCAACAGAAAATAGGTCATACTATATGAATACGTGATAAATCTGACCATACTAATGAAATGCTGTACCGTTGAAAGGTACTGTAAACAGTTAAACCATGGTTCTATATAAACAGAGATATACTTTGCAGTATATGTATTTGTCATTGTTTGACAGGGAGTCCATCGGAAAAGGCCCATTCTTTACACTGGACCCAGTGCATAATTCAGAGGGCATTATCAGATCTGTCTCAGGCGTCTGGGTCCACCCCTTTTGGAGTGTAACCCTACCCATTTACTGGCACACACGCTGCACTGGCACACTGTGGGGCCTGGGAGCAGGTCATTATTAAGGACCAGGCAAAACCCAACTTTGTAAACAAAGCCTCATTACCAAAGTGAATACATTATGTATAATGTAGGGGGCCAATTAAGATTGAGGGCCTGAATATCCTATTTTTCTAATTCAATGTGGCAGCCAAACAAACTGGACTGTGACGCTGTCCAACAACATACTGTAGCTCTTAAATGCGTTTGGAAATGTTGGCAGAGAGGAGCTCTGCTCATCATGGATCAATTGTGCACTAAATGCCTTCCACTTGCATAATGACTTTCGAGAACAACACTGCATTTGTGGGATTGGGAGTGGGCTGGATGCAGTATGGGAGGTCACACACGGAATGTCAGAGACAATGTAGCTCTGTCCCTCGATTCCAACTTCTCACCGTAGACTCTGTGCTGTGGTTATACAGCCGACTAGAGTGTTGGTTTAGTCACGTTCAGGGTTATACTCTCTGCGAATCAGTATGCAAACACACCACCATTGAAGACAAACCAACACTAGCATTCCATAGAAGAACACACATTTGATAGCATCTTACTGTAAAAGCCTAGCGATAAACACTAGGAATTACTCTGTGGTTATGATAGAGGGGGACAATGAAAATGTCAAATTGAAGTTCAGTAAGAGTTTGGGGCGTCGTAGAAATGTTGGGAGGGGTAAGAAAGAACAGTGTGTCTCTGTGTCGGACCAAAGTAGCTAATAGGAAGGATCTATTACATCGTTAGTAAGTCATCTCGCAGGGCGACGAGCGCTGTGTCAGTGGGAGGAAACCCCAAAAACCTCATCGGAATAGTTTGAGTGCTAAAGTACACCGCCCATACATCATTAGAGACACACAGGAGGGGAAGAAAAACAAATCCCTTGTATTTGACCTGGGGGCATCTTTGCCATCTGTGAGGTCAGGACTTACAGTATGCTTAGAGTCTATCTATCACAGGTCAAGACAGGACACATGTTGATCTGTGCAGTCAACAGTGGGAATCCTGCCGGTTCTGAGCAGGACAAACTCAAATCCTCTGATTACATCATCGTCAGCAATAAAGCCATAGGAGGGGGATTCATTAAGGGCTTCCATGCCACTGCGTTGCCTCCCTGCCTCCCTCCCTCCCTCTATCCCTCCCTCCCTCCCTCCGCTCCACTGCACTGACTCCCACAGACAGACAGCCTCCACATGAATCAGACCAGTTGCTCTCGTGTTGGTCATAGAAGTAACACAGCAGAGACTCACCAAGGTCCGACACGTCAAGACGTCAGGTATTCTCCTATGGTTTTTCCACTGCATCCTATCAGTACAGTAAGGCCCAAGTGTATTCGCCTGGAGCAGCTCCAGCAATATGAGTGTTTCCAGATCACAGAGGATGGGTAACAAGACACTTCCCTGACTCAACACCTTATGACAAGGTTAGGAAGGCACAGTGCTGAGCTGAGGGCTTTCTATATCAGTACAATGCACAGGTAGACAAACTTGGTTACACACACACACACACACACACACACACACACACACACACACACACACACTGTAGTATATGAGAGACTCAACATCAACATGACACACTGAACAATGAAATAAAGACACAGGCGCACACATCTAAACAATGTGAAGACGCAAACAATCTACTGCAAGACAAACAGCAACAGCTAACTAGACAAACACAAGATGATCCATGCAATTTTACCACACAATTACCACATACACTAATCAAACGGTGCCTTTTCCTTAATGTCAACCACACAGGTTCACTGTCAAGTGCTGCCTTTTCTCATAGATACATGTCCCAATATTGTATGTGTATGTTTTTGTAACAAATAAAAAGGTTAGGGTTAGGGAGTCAAAAGAGTGAGCGTCACAACAAGCTTTTTAGCTCTGCAAGGCAGAAGGAGAGGGGCTTAGAAAGTAAAGTATTATAATATTACAGTACTTACTCCATTGATTTAACATGCTATTCATATGCATCTTGAAGGTGGGTGGAAATGCACTGTCCGTCAACACACAACACCCAGATGGGGGTGGGCAGGAGTTAATGTCTTTATCCAGATGCTGGGGAAAACCACATACGTACATGCAACGATAAGCAGAAGCAGACAGACTCAGGACGGTTACAGTTACCACAACATAGGCTTTGAGTTGATGCTGACAATTATTACAACACCTATTGAACAGGAATTATGGTTCACTATAATTGCACACTTGAACTTACATTAAAACATTGATTACATACATTCTCATCACACATACTGTAACAAACATTAATACAGCACAATGTTGTTTTTACTGTACACTAGCTTTATCTAAAACAGTACTAATAGTAAAAAAAAAAAAAGAAGTATAATACTTAGACTATGTGAAGATTAACTGAACTCTACACATCCAGTCTTCTACCTGAGTCATGTCACCTGTTGCATTCACTAGTGATATTAAATGAACCATAATCATACACAAAATCTCCAGACAAGAAGCTACTCTTTTCCCGTCACATGTTCTGTACCATCTCATAATTAGTTTTACAAATAAAAATGTAGCCTATTTCAGAGGTAGACTGCATTATAATGACATGAGTCAAAGCGGTTTGAGAATCAATCACAACAGATTATCTGTATTTATTTCCTGACGTTTAAGTAAACTCGTTGACGTTTTATATACTCAAAGAAAAGAAAAACCCTGAACTAAAGTAGCCTATTTATACACAAACTTGCACAAAATAGCATTGATAAGCTTTCAAAGTGTACTTACATTGTTACCGCGACAATCCGCTTCGTTTGTAAAAGTCAAAATGCTATTTCTTCTTCCAGAAATGTATTCTATTTCAACACTTTGCTGTATTTTAACTGCGTTACATGGAGTTGCATTGCGGTTTTGCTGTTGCCCGTGCGCGCTGTTTCCGTGCAGTGTGCGGCTCTTGCAGTCTCCAGTCAGTGCGCTCTAAGCCGCACGCAGGGTTGAGTCTGAAAGAAGCGCTCCCCTTCGCACGACGGAGGGGGTGAAGACATTCT
Organism: Nansenia antarctica; assembly: GCF_963989245.1. Lineage (NCBI taxonomy): Eukaryota > Metazoa > Chordata > Actinopteri > Argentiniformes > Microstomatidae > Nansenia > Nansenia antarctica. The sequence goes on from NC_137690.1 coordinate 25,306,821, forward strand.
AGAGATGAAATGCATGTTTGATAGGTTGTCTTAGGAACCATCTTCATTGCGTCGGTAGATATATAGCTCAACTCCACCCACTCAACAATAACAAGCTACCCACTGTTTCAGATGTGGTGCATCCATCTCAATCATGTGTGGAAAGGGAATAGAACCAAAGAATAAGAATGCTTTTTGTAACGTAATAACCAAAATACACGGACAACTGCACGTTCACTTGCACTTTTTTTTTTTGCTTTTAAAACTTAATTTAACTGAAATGTAAAGCATCAATATGCATCAGTGTATCCTTCCAATATTAACTATTCATAATGTGTGGCGACATAATTTGTGTTATCAAACAATTGCTGCATGAAGGTAACATAATGGAGGAAGAGACCCACAGAGCAACAGAATGTGTCTCAGTCTGAAGAGAGCATCAGTCAAAGCATCAACTCCCTGTGGGAAGAAGAGAATGGAGGAAATGAGGACAAAAGAATAGAGCAAAGAATGAGGGGAGAGGAGGGGGTGCATAGAGACAGAAAGGGAATATAGGAACATAATAAACAAAGGCTCAAACTTGTTGTTTGTCACTGTGTGATGGTGCTGTGACTGGTTCCCCAGCCTGAGTGTCAGCCATCTGCTCTGATTGGGGCGGAATCTAGTGATCATGATTAATCATCAGCCTATTTCTGATGCACTGACACTTCTGCTGCTGAGAGATTCTAGCATCCAACCGCCCTGTAATTAGCATCTAACTCCTTCTTCCTTTTTAGTTAATCATTTTTCTGCAGAAAGTATGCAACATCCATAAAACAACAAACATGTCATAACATGATTGATTCATAACATAGTGAACTAATTAATTGCCCTCTAATTGTTGCTATGACTTATAACTGGAAAAACATCTTTATTAAACCCCATAAAGAGACCATCAGATTATAACTCATATCAGAATCAGAATTATTTTTATTGCCAAGTAGGCTATATTGGCACATACCAGAAATGTACTTTTTGGTGAGGTTGGTGCATAGGACAGAAAGATAATACAACAATGTAATAAAACAACAATATAAGAAAAACATGTTTAAAAAGACAATGACAAAAGGGGCATTGGCTGTAAATTGGAGCTAAAATACATTAGACTACATAATGAAAATATATTTCCTGAGGTAACAACTGGAAAATTGCATGATGTTTTATGATAACAATGAAGTTTAACCAACAAAATGAAATCCATTCTTTCACATGCACATAGCCCATTTGAATCCACATGAATTACAATATAAATGTGAGTAACTTACGCCATCAGCTGTTGACATCATGTAACTACACCCCTTATATGAGGGTTAGGCTAATAATCCTCCTCAGATCTCATCTAAACCGATGCATTAGTCATTTGCTAAAGTAGCTAATAATACAAATTCAAGTACAGGCAGATATAGGCAGATTTAGGCAGACAGAGGTATTTTATAACAGCATGTTTGTTTGTCATAGTTGATCATAATATGTCATATTTATTTGAGTAATACTGAAGAGCTATGTTCAGGACATTGGTACTGTGTATGACACTTTGTTGTGGCACAATGTTACAATCCAATACATAATGAGTAAGAAATGGGTAAGAAAGAGTGGACTGGATGTCAGCAGGTGAGATGAACTTCCTGAAAGTTATGCCAAATGAAAAGGAGTTCATGTGGTTTAAAACCAGTCACAATGACACGGGTGCAGGGGCGGACTGGGATCAAAAAACAGCCCTGGCATTTGCGACACAACAGCCCTATTTCCAAACGCAACACGCAACACGGATTGTTAACATAAAAAGTCAGAGGACAGATGCCAAACTACCGACATGTTTGCTGTAAATATGTATTATCAGTAGGCAGTCATCAGTCAATATCTCTTTCAATAGCCTTTTTACACCGAATGTACTTTTTTGTGCTATTTTCGGCCCAATACATGCGAATTTCGGTGCATTCCTACTCCCAACTACACTTGCTCCCTGCATCCAGTTGTTGCACATTAACTGCATCGCTCTCATCAAATTCCCCCATTCTGAAAATGAAAGCAGTGTAACGTTAACTGCTGTTATAAACGGAATGATGACATGAGGTGCGTGTCCACTGGCGATATAGAACTGACTACGATAGTTATGGAGATATACTCCAGTTATATGAGTGGAGCTCCGCCCCATAGGGGAGCTCTGCTCCTATTGGTTTACCCCGCTACCTAAAGCTCTGCTCCTATTGGTTTACCCCGCTACCTAAAGCTCTGCTCCTATTGGTTTACCATAACTATCCTTCTAGATCGTGGAGCTCCGCCCCATTGGGGAGCTCTGCTCCTATTGGTTTAGGGCCCTGGGCATCCGCGATGCAGAACTGCGTGGATGGCCCGGCCGATATCAAATGTTTTGGGCCGCGGTCTGCTGAAATAAGTTATTTTCAATGAAAATCACTAGAGACAAAATTACAAATATATATTTTTTTTATATAATACATTCTGAGCGGCCCAGAGTCTCGCGGCCCTCCTGGCATTTGCCAGGCTTGCCCGGTGGCCAGTCCGCCACTGCACGGGTGGCATATGTACATGGCTCATACTCCAAATGTCGGATTTCAAACAGATTCCTGGGAGGTAGAAGACCCTGGGAGTACACAGGCCGGACACCTAACACCCGCAGGCACAGACCCACATACACATCCTCCAGGGGAATCAGTTTCACAAACCTGGACGCCCATGAGATCTTCTTGGCCAGGTCAATAGAGAAGACATATCCTGCTCCAGAGACATAAGGAGGGAACGTGTCCTCGGGGAAAAGGTCCTCAGGTAAACCCCACTTACTGTTACTGTCCCTACGGGGCCTTCCATCACTGATGACTGACCCTGTAATGTAATCGTGTCTGGGAGAATCACCTAGGCCTAGGAGATGGCTGACAAGGTAGAAAACGTTAACAAAAATGTCAGCGTCCACCTTCATTCCATAAGAGGCCCTCTGGCAGTGGGTGGCCAGCCAGTTCATGATCATCATGGTTTTGATGGTCAAGTTGTGGTAGCTGTCCTGGAAGTCCATTTGGATGATGTCACCATGTTCCCAGCTCTCCCTCTCCAGGTCTTTCTGGATGTAGGAGTTTCGGGCCCTTGTCGGTAGACCCACATAAAACAGAGTGAGGGTCTCCACGTTAGGGACCAAGCCCTGTGCGCCCCATGTCTTTCTGATAGCATTCCTGGACTCACTGTCACCTGGTGCCACTGGAACCATCAGCACCAGGAAAGGCCTTCTGTCCTCACACACTGCAGGCTGATTGAGAACATATTCGTAGGTTGCTGGAGATATTACCTTGTAAAGTTCTTGTGAGACAGGACTTGGTGTTGTTGACTTAGTTTGAGGTATTTTGTTCAGTAAGATATTGACTGAAAAGGCTAGTACTCCTGCAATGGCCAAAATCTTCACTAACCTCAAAATACATATTTTGGGCATTGCAAAAAATGAATAGCTATGATTCTAAAAACTCTTATCTCGAGTGGATTGTTTTGACTTTCAAGTGCTGAAGAAACGACTCTTCTTCCTGGTTACCGTACGTATATCCCGAAAGCACCGCAGTAGAAAGTCACGTTGACATCAGGTGCGTTCGTAAAACTTGCTCTGAGGGCGCCGGAGCGCACACTGGGTTCAACGTTAAAAAGGGACAAAGTAATTTGATTGGACAAGAGGCATTCCATGAGTGCCGATCAGATTTCCAGAGCGTACTTACGAACGCACCCATCGTTTGCCTGTTGAGACACACGGACCCCTCCCCACTGCTATATATAGCATGTCTATGCCACTCCCAGGCCATGGAAACATCAGGAAATAGCTGCTAGACTCCTCACCGATGAACAGGTCAATCTGGAACGAAGCCTCCTGCACTGTCGCTATAGACTTCTATTCTGTACTGCAGCTCATACGGTATTGTTTTGTTCATTTGCGTTTTTTTGACAGCAAAGGAAACGTAAGGCTAAAGGAAAGGGAAGATTTGACATGCCGCCGGCAGGGTTGTCAACTCTCACGCTTCTGATGTTCAGCCTCACGGTCTCACGCTGCCCCCAAACCGTTCTCACGCCTTATTATCACTGCGACAGCAACAGAACTGAACAGGGGAACGTATTATGGTCAACGTCTTTCTTGTTTAATAATAGTTAAAGCAAGCAAACGACTTTCAGGGGTTCTCAAATGACGGACCCAGCACATATTCTTATGAGAAGCCTACTAGTACGTTATGTAACCTTGTTCAGTCTCATCTTCCTCAAATTAAATGCATGTTCAAATGGATTTAAATCTGGAGATTGACTTCAAGAACGTTCCACTTTATGGCTCTGAAAAAGCATGCACAATGTGTTTGTGGTCATGTCTTACTGTTTGATTGATTTATTTGATTGATTGATTGATTGATTGATTGACTGTATGATGAAGTGCTGTCCAATGAGCTTTGAGGCCTTTCTTTCCCATTATTTTATCAAATATGTTGATCAAATATGTTGCAGTGGAGGACAGCGGATGAATGAGCCTATTGAAACAGGATTATTAGGATACCATGATAGTACAAGGGTCAGATTGGGAATTTAGCCAGGATACAGGTGTTAACACGACTACTCTTGCAATAAGCACCATGGGATATTTAACTCGGGAGTCTGGGCCTTTGTTTAATGTTTTATCATGAATGTCTCATCATTTTTAAACAAACTTTGCTTGAACAGACAATATGTTTCTGTACACTTAAGTATTCATTCTGCTGCTACCGTCAACCATTATATCATCAATGAAGACAAGTAATATAGTGCCATATGCCATTTAGCTGACGCTTTTATCCAAAGCGTCTTACATTGCAGTGAGTGCACACATTTTTCAGTATATATGGTCCCAGCGGGAATCAAATGCACAATCTAAGCATTGCTAGCAGCATGCTCTACCAACTGAGCCACAGACGACCGCTATGTGAGCCAGTTCCAGTGACGGTCATGCATGCCCAAGCCATAACACTCCCTCCAACCAGATGAGGTGGTATGCTGTGGATCTTGGACAATTCCTTTTTCCCCCTCCACACTTTGCTTTTGCCATCACTCTCCCTTTTGCAATCTTCTCTCTTAATACATACATCTTCTGCGGATGGTAGTTTCTGTCACATTTACGCCAACCTTTTGGAGAGTGTTCCTGATCTGTCAGACAGTTGTTTGGGTTGTTTTCTTAATCCTGGTGAGCATTATACAGTCATCCACTGTAGAGGTCTTCTTTTTACTTTTTAAAAATTATATATATGTTGGTATATTGTAAAAGTAATCACAGTACCAATCACATCATATTCTTCCCTCCTCATAGTGGATTGGCAGCATGCTGCAAAAGTGTATTTTCCTTAGACAAAGAGCACAGACGACTCATCATTTTTAAACAAACTTTGTTTTATTGTAATAAGGGTTACAGAGAAACACCTGTTGTTCACCCAGTTATAAACAAACATAAATCAAAGAAACACATTAATTTACACAGGTATTCCATAGGGGTCAGTGGTTTAGTCTCCTGCCGTAGCAGAGGGGAGGGAAGGGGGAGGGACAAACAACATTTTGGCCCAATTGTTTCTCAACAAAGCATACAACATAACCCTACAATGTCAATTGGAATTGGCCATTTTGAGCATTAATATCGTTTGTATTCAACACAGTATTCCTCTCTGACTTGTTCTATATATGTATTCACATTTTGCAAAAATGTTATTACCCATTTCATTATATATTGAATAATAGGTCCTGCCTTGGATTCATAAAGAAAATAAAAACAAATCAAAACACAACACAACAACTTTTTCTCTGTCCTGTAGCTAATGCATGATAGCTGGAAAGTAGCCCAGGTACATGTGTAAGACAAATTGCACAGTGCCTGCAAGGCCCACACAATCAATGGAAACACACTATCCACATGTGTGGGGGATGTAGCAGATTATTTTCCCAATGTAATTTCTTTTCCTTGCCCATATTGTTTCAGATGACAGTTTGAGATGAATGGATTGTATGTGGAAAGAGGGACGGTTAAAGTGACGAGGATAAGTCACACAAAGACAAATGAATGACAAGATAAAAAGGACTTTCCACTGAACATATACATTTGAATGAGTCGCGTGGCTTTATGAAGAAAACCCTTTCTGATTCGATCATTTCAATCCAGATATACTGTATGCTTATGCTTGCTGTTCACGTTTTATTCAAAGCATAGCATTTCTATCATCCAGTTTAGAGGTTACCAGTATTAGTGAAGAAGAGGCCCTGACATCTAACAAGACCACATGTAAATAGCCTACCCTCTCTGCAAAAACCCTAATGAACTACGGTGGCTGGTTGGGACATACTGCAGAGATGGAACACATCAGTATTCTACATGTTAATGCCCCAGGCCAGACTCGAATGCACCCCTCCGCTAGTGCTTTCATGTGGGAGTGCCAAGAAAAATGCTTTATACTTGGGTTTCATAGAGTGTTCTCTCTTTGGTGTGTGTAGATTCTGTGTGGGTTTTTTGTGTGTTTTTTTGTGGCCAAAGTCCATTTATCCACATCAATTTGGCATTGACAGTATTTCTACTGCTCACAACCTGGAGGGGGGTGGGTCTGTGGGATGTATAGTTGATCGGTTGGAGTATAGAAGTGCTTATTTTCTGTGAGTGAACAGGAGGAGGGGTGTAGGTTCGAGGCGGCTGGGCTCTTGGCAGTGGCTTTGGTAGCTGCAGGGGGTGTGTGGGATCAGCAGGGGCAGAGGAAAGAGCAGGGATCAGGGGGAGGGGGGGGGGGGGGAGGGGCGGAGTGAGTGCGGCGATGGTTTATGATCGTTTCCTCCTTCCCTCAAAGTTCCTGAAGTTGGATGGCCGGATCTTCATCTCAGCAAACTCGATTGAATGCTCATGGCCTTTCCAGTGGAACCAGTTGACTCCCTGAAGAACCCAGCACAATAATACACAGTAAGATGTTGACATTTAGGACTAATGTCATTCATATTCATACATATGACAATGCAAATCTGAATATGGAAAACATATATATATATATATATATATATAGTATTTGTATACGTGACGGTACCTTGCTGTGACTATTATCTCCATATCGTCCCATAAGGTTGACACGATGGCAGTTCTTATACCAGAAGGCACCCTTGTAGGATAGGGCACAGTTGGTGACAGCGATGTCATTATCATGGTCGTAGGTTGAGAATGGACGACCGTGGTGGTAGGTCATAGAATCACCTGCAGGGAGCGCCAGAGAGAGAGGCTTCAGGAAAAGGCTGCTTCGCATCCATGCTCACATCTCACGCTCACACGAATAGGCCTTTGCTTTACATTACTTCTTAGAAGAATTAAAATAGCTAGAAATCGAATCAATAGCTTGTTCTCGGTTAGCTTTAGAGAAGCCAGAACTCACCTGCGGTACCACTGTAGCCTCCGACGTGTACCTTGTAGCGACTGCGGGGCTCGGTGATAGAGAACTTGTCGTACTGGGCATAGGCTGTCTCCCCCTTGTCTCTGAGGTCCACACGCAGCTCATACTGCCCTGCCGCCGTGATCTTGTGAAGGTTCGACAGACCTGGGGACAAAGGTGACAGGTGTGTTCAATATCGGCGTTCAGGAGACCCTATTGACAGTATTTGATGGTGATACGTAACAACACCAATGATGTGAAACTGATATTATCATTGAGAGCATATATACCGAGCCAGAATTCGTCGTTCATGTCACCAAAACCAGCAGTGTAGTTCCTCCAGTTGCGGAAGAACTCCAGTTTACCACTCTGGCGCCTGACAAAGATCTGCAGGGGGGGTGGGGGGGTCGGAGGGGCAAAAAAACAGGCCATTCAGTCTTGAATCCAACTAATAAAAAGTCCATTACATCTAAACGAGTCAATAAGCTGCAGAGTTAGTTGGGTTGTAGATATTGTCCAGTGACTTACAATCCAGCCACCTCCATCTGTAGTCATGTCACAGTACACCTGGATGGGCTGGCTCTCATCTCCAGCTAGGTAGATGGTATACAGCCCAGACGTGGTGTCTCCATTCAGCAAGGCCTGGGCGCAGTCCCTGGGGTATTTGTATAGCACGCCAACTACACACACACACACACACACTGGATTAGTCACTGAACAACACCAGCTGCCTATCCAGGGCGATAAAGAGAGATTTCCCCTGTAGGGGGTGGACAAAAGGCATGTATAATGGTAGAATAGCTCTGCACTCACTGGTGGTGAAGATGGTGGAGATCAGACGGCTCCTTTTAGGGCCAGCGATGGCCTGCAGTCTCACCGAATACTCAGTAGAGGCACTCAGCTGGACCATGTTATAGGAGGTGGCTGTGGGGCTCAGGACCACTTCCTGGGTGAAGACGCCAAACACAGGGGTCAAATTACATACCAGGAATTCATTTTTTTATATTAAACCCTAGTAATGTAGGCCTAAACTAAGTTCCTTCAAGAAAAAGAAAGTAATTCTGATCTAATCTAATTTATCATACGGCCATTTGGTGACATGACTAAAAAGCCATCTGAGAGAGGAATGGGAATGTACCGTAGCTAACATCAGACAGAAAAGGAGACGGAGGCTCAGCTTGGCAGGCGTGGGCTTACCCTGACGGTGCCGTCAGCTGACTCAAAGCTGAGGATGTAGCCGGTGATGTCGGCCCGCGGGGCCTTCCAGGTCAGCATGGCGCTCTCGGTCAGGATGTTACTGGCGGCCAGGTCCTGAGGGGCGTCCACATCTAAGGACACAGAGAAGACGCAAGGCTCTGAGGGGAGTACTGGGAAAACAGGATGTAACGTGGAGGCTGCAAATGTAGTAGAGAACCTGAGAGGTTAGAGTTTGGACATCTGTAGGTTTGGAACTGTAAAAATAACATTCCCCGTTATTGAACCACAATGATATTGATATTGAGACTTTTTATTTTTTTATGACATTGGTTGGTACTGAAACCATTTAAGACTTGACAAAGGCTACGGCCAAAACCTGTTGTCCTATTAAACCACATTTTGTTGCATCTGGTACTTGAGTGTGCGGCTTTTATTTCTTTTAATTGGATTTTGTCCCGTTGCCAGCACCTCGCTTACATTTTCTGCGGTGTGCGCTCTCTTCTTTTCTATTTGGTACTGAAACCATGTCATGGGGGTAATCAGGAGTGATCTCTTGCCCATAGAGGTGCAGTAAAGTGGAGGAGGGAATGTTCCGGGCCACTCACCAGTGGTGAAGTCTGTCGTGGTGGCTGCGCTCTTGGCGGCCTCTCGGACGGCGTAGACCTTGACGGTGTAGTGAGTGGCGGGGGTGAGGGAGCTCATCTCAAACTCCACAACGTTCCCAGACACTCGCTCCATCACTGGGGCCACTGCACACAAGACACACACACACACACACACACACACACACAGAGAGAGAGAGAGAGAGAGAGAGAGAGAGAGAGAGAGAGAGGCTAGATCAGCATAATGCCTCCTCATGTAATCCCTTGTAATGTACATCCAAATGGAAACATCATCACACACTGTGATCCACCAGTGTGTGTGTGTGTGTGTGTGTGTGTGTGTGTATGACACCTTACCTGTGTCTGCGCTGTAGGTGATGACATAACCGTCTACAGTGGCGATAGCAGGCTGCCAGAGCAGCAGAGTCTCAGTGTCTGTGATATTCATGGCAGTCAGGCCACGGGGCTTGTCCAAAGCTGTCATAAAACACACACACACACACACACACACACACACACACATACATACACACACACGGAAACAACACAGTTAGTGTGGTACTACATCAAACACCTCCCCATGGACAAAGCCATTGTCCGCTTCTGTAAGGAAACATGAGCCCTCTTCACCCCAGGCCAGGCACTCCATTACTGTACATAAACTGCTTCAAAGGCCTGAATGCTCAGCTTTCAAAGACTGTGCATTTTAACCTGATTGCCACAGTTAACAGAACATTAAAAAAAGAGAAATCCCAGACAGTGTGTGAAGTGTATGCATGTGTTCCAGTATGGGTGGGTGTGAACCTGACCTGTGGTGACACTGTCTGATCCAGGCTCACTCTCCTTCTGACCCTTCACAGCGATGACAGTCACCTGATAGGTCACTCCGGGGGTCAGGTTGGGCAGCACAGTCTGAGACGCAGTTCCATCCACAGTCACAGTCTTAGGACTGCCTGCACACACACACACACACACACACACACACACACACACACACACACACACACACACACACACACACACACACACACACACACAACCATGAAGACAAGGTACGTCAGACACCCGACGCTATGTGCTTATAATCAATAAAACCGATCATGTATTTAACATTTTGAAATAAACAGCAGCACATCAAAGCTGTGTTGCATTATTTCTCTAAATCATCCCGTTTTGGGAAAAGAACTGCCACCAGAGGGCAGAATAAGACTAACATAGAATTAGACAGAATGGATGATCCCTGGAGAGATAAATAATAAAATAAAATATTGAATAAAGTCAATAAAATAAAATGAGACCCAAAGAAAACTAAATATATTTTCCTGTAAGGTGAACACTACCACACAACATGCCAATGTGTTCACTTTGGCCTGCAGTCTCTGTATGCGTCAGTACTTGGACACTCACCTCCCTGAGCGGGCACGTAGGTGATGCGGTAGCTGTCCACCCGAGCTCTGGCCACCGTCCAGTGAACGGTAGCAGACGTATCAGTCACGTCAGAGAAACGAATGCCCTTGGGAGTGCCGAGACCTGTCGTAGAATAACAATAATAATGAACAAATGACCAGATAATACACACAGGTAAAAAGGTAGGTCGTTAGAAACTAGTGAACATTAGTGAACATCCTTTAAATGACCTGTAATGAATGAACAGATTCTAGAAACATTCTAGATATGTCATATATGAGTAACAGTAAACGATATTGTGAGTTTTCTGGAAGAAAACAGTTAGAGCCCTTCTTTTTTCTTCTTTTTTGTTGTTATTTGAGAGCAGATACGCCATTGAAAATCTCCGGCTAAAGTAAAGAAAGGGAGACAGACTGAGACAAAGAGGGCCAGGGCTGCCGGCATCTGTCGTCAGTGCTCAGCCACAGTATCTTGCGTGACAGACCTAGGGAGATTAACTTGCCCCCATTCCAAGAACACAAAAGTGAAACATGCGCCCATCGGACCCAAGAGGAAAGCCATACGGAAAGCCATACCCCTAGGGAAGACAGGGGACAACCAAAGACACAGACAACGTCCCCCTTATAGAGAGCGGGGGGACAACCCATGGACAAAACAGGAAAAAGAGAAACATGAAGAGTCGAGTAAAATCTCCTGAGCAGTTCTCTGGACACGGGTAAATGGCAGTGCTGTCAGGCGCTGAGTGTATACACCGACAGTGTTCAGAGATACTGGGTCTGGTTTTAGATGAGAGAGCTGGTGGCTGATTCCACTGGAACCACTCAGGAGTGCTGACAGAGAGACAGGAAGATGATGAGACACTCAACAGACAGACAGGGTTGTGATAAGAAACCAAGATAAGACATCACACACAGATGCTGACAAGACACACAAGGCAGCCTGAGATGGCCTTCATCAACAATTTATAATGGGATCCTACATTAAATAGGCTCATTAACCTACATTTCCAAAGATAACAATGCCAATTTGACCACAGTGCAGCCTTCAGTGCCTTGAACAAATATTATCGCTTTGTTATGAGGTTAGCAAATGTTATGGACTGCAGGGATGAAGATTTTAAAGGTAATTGTTAGAACATTGATCTTCTTGACTGTGTTTTCATGCTGTTATCGTAGGAACAAAACTTGACAACATCAAGAGAGAAACATAAATACATTTGACATTGAAAGAAACAAAAGATGACAGTGAAGTAGATTCATATCATTCTCAAATCACCAGTCTTAGACCATTGCCGGTGTGATGCAACACAGTGTACCTGTTCTTTCCGTCCCGGAAATAGATTGGGAGCGTCGTCCCGAAATGAGCCCAAACAGCTCGATTGCGTACTCAGTGTCCTCAACGAGCTCACTAACGACTGTTGCTCTCTCGTCGCCGGCCATGACAACCTCTTGCGGTTGAGCGAGGGCGCCAGTGTCACGGATCATTATCACAAAAGTATCAAAGATGTCCTCTTCAGCTGTCCAGGTCAGCTTAAAGCTCTCTGAGGTGGTGTCTGAGACCAAGAGATCTTCCACTTCCGGCTCAGCCTCTGAGTGACAAGACAATACAGGTGTTTTCTTCCTAAGAGGACCTCAACAGTACTTTAAGATTTTATGAAGATTGCAGAAGAAAAGACAATGGGTTATATTGCATATTGTGTGCCCCAGTAGTCATACTGTAAGCAGATATTACAACAATATTGTTTTGGATTAAACCCATTACCACATCAGTAGGTTCACAAAACAGGGGAGTAAATAGTGGTTACTTACTCCATCCGTAGAAAAAGGAAAATATAGGTGGGGATATATTGGTGTTGACAGGGTGTTTCACCAGTGTTGACTGTGTCAGGTATCTTTGGTGTTTATAGCACTCGATCAAAGCCATTACAGTGCCTCTTGTTGAGTAGAGGACCAGTTGATGTTTGCCCAATTGCTCAGGTAATTACAGTCTAACCCAATCGTGTCCTCTGTCTCTGACATAGCCATCACTGGTGCTGTAGAAAAGCATTTACTTAGAGTGTGTGCCTATCACAGCCACTGTGGTGAGTTCTGAAAGTAAAACCATACACTTGCTTTGCGCAGTGACAGCGCAGTGATGTTATTCATTGGCAATGCCAACCAATGCAAATCTGAGGGAATTAGATAACACAAGCGTCAGTCTACTGAAGCTGTCATCGCTGTCAAGCGGTCAGTGCAAACAAGCCTATATTCACCATTGATTCAATAGTACATTGATGCGAATGACATGCGCCTTCCAGACAAGTGATGTCAAAAAGAGGCAGTGTGAATACGCAGTTGACTACATGTGTTCACGTCTGTACCTACATCTGTACAGATGGGACTGTGTATAGAGGGGTCTTGTAAAAGCTAGCTGCGTTAACTAGTCATTAGCAGGAGCTAATAATGGCAGGGGAAGAGAAGCTGAGACAGCAGGAGTCTACAGCTGTTGGAGGAAATGCGCTGCAGCAGGGGATGTCTGCTCATTAGGAAGAGACGCTTCCTGAACAACAGCAGTGCAGATAGAGAGATGGGCCCGAGTGTTTTTTTGTTAAAGTAGCTAGAATATAGTAGATAGTTGGACATATCCTGGTGGACTCAATGCAGCCTTGTCTAGATATAGTGGATATATACTATAGTATATTATGCGTAACTCATTAAAACACTTCACCAAGGTTCTCGAGGTCCTGAACCAATGTTATCCCCTTCTTTTTCCTGATTGGATTTTGGCTGACGTGAAACGCACAAGGCATTTGTTGTGAGAAGCAGAAGTGGTGGAAATGAGAACCAGAGCAGACAAATCCCGGGGAGCTGTCACTCTTCATTAGCAGCGAGGCTGCCTGTAGTTGGCCAGTCAGAGAGGAGAGGGAGAGCCAGATCCATCAGGAGTGCTAACATGTGGTCGCCACTGACTGACCCCCACCCCCCCCACACCCCCACACCCCCACACCCCCCATAAACTCAGACTTTAGGGAACACAATCCACACTGACAAAGGGTTGCTTGTTATTGGAGGGGGTACAAGGCGCCAGCTAACCTGCTGAAAGAGGTTTCTGCGAGCATTCCCAGTCCCAGTAGCGGGGTGATGAACTCAGAGCCAGGCTTGTGTTGATGTACATTTCAACTGAGCTAGTCTTTTGACAGGTATTGCATCTCTGTGGGGAGTCATCCGGCATTAGAAGCGTGCAGAAGTTTAACGGCGCAGTACCATCCTTGTTATTTCAAGCCTAATCCCCATCCATCTTCTGGACTACTCATTCTTAATGCAGCATTTTCTTGACAGTGTGGTGAACTATAGGCCTAGATTCCATCAATGTATCGAGCAATACAGACAGAGGATGTTTGTATGGATAGTTCTCTGTTTGATGGATGAAGTGGTGCTAATATAAATGTTGGGCTGGTTTCCCTAGCCATTAGCATGCAGACAATAGGCAGACTTGAGTGTGTGCCCATATTCAGCGTGGACCCTGCAGCCTCTGCAGCCCCAACCCCAGGACAGAGGGGCAATGCCAGCATGAGAATGAGGATCAGTCTAGGACGGGGGACTGGGGGTGCATACAGAAAAGAGCCCTCACACAAAGTGACAAAAGCTCCTCAGGGTTTTCCCTCTGTCAATCCATCGAGCCTCCGTCCATTTGTCGAATGTTTACAAGGGGAACGCTGAGCTGTGATATGTCATGATGACTGCTGTTCATGCTACTAAACGATAATGATGATAATGATACTATCCCGTTTTTTTTCCATATCATGACCATTTTCAAATGGTTTCTAGATAATAATTCAAAACAAAAACCTACAATGACGTTTCAATAAAACAAATCTAAACGACTAGATGAGACACACCCTCTGTCATGATTTAAATATATCATACACAGTGGATGTAAGGAGGTAAAAACAGAAAACAGAGGCCATTTTTAGCAAGGTGAAGGAAGACCTCAAAAGACTAAAGCTATGTGTGTCTGGGTGTGTTGGAGAGCGAGTAGGCGGTAGCATGGGGCTAACTGGTCTGAAATAACAGGTATTACTCTCTCTAAATAATAACAGAAGCATGCAGTGGCTGAGTTCATTACTGTGTTACAGTGCATTATGGTGTCAAAACAGATGGCTAAGACAAGTCACACAAATTCCAAAACAACACAACAGATGAGTGAAACATTGATTACCTAAATAATAATAATAATAATAATAATAATAATAAATAAGTCTTAATGTCAATAGGCTACATTGCTTAAACTATTTCATTCTACATACATGCTATATTTTAGCTTTAGGTCAAATCACTATTTCAGGGGATATTTTTTTGGGGGAGGGTAAATTGTCACGACACCATATTGTAATTTGCAGAATGTCAATGGTTGATAATGACTATGATTGGTTGTGTGGGAGGACATCAGTGCACCTGGTGGACCTGCTCACAGATCAGACACACTGGTTCAGACCACAGTCCAGGTGCTGTGGACACGTCCCGACAGGCAGGCCGGCCTTTCAGGTGGGATCAAACAGGGATCCGCGGGCCCGATGAAAAAAAGAATGGGTGTTGCCTGGGTGGTACTGTCTGTCTGGAGTGTTTGTTTGTTTTTCACTGCCTCATCAAAGAGAAACATGGGCATATATTGGATACATTGTTTGGTGACGAGGCGCTGTATTTCGGAAAAAACTAGCGACCGATGAACTACCACAATGGCTGGACTGGTACCTTTTTGTCATAAGACAGTGAAGTTGTTTTTGAAAAGAGATTAGTAGTCGAATGCTATTGGTGTAGCCATGAAGGGTGTGGGGTGTGTACTGTATGTACTGTACAATAGAGACAGGGTGTTGTCGACAGGATAGAACGACCCTCTGCCCAGAGGAATGAGCTGTCAAAAGAAGGGAGCTTTAAAGAAGAGTGAGACAGAAAGGTTTGCGGCTGACTTGTGCAGGGCTACCTGTGATGGTGTCTGCAAAGACAGGCTCTAAGAGAGACCCTCTGTACACCCCGTACAGACTGACCCTGTACCAGGTGCTGGGAGAGAGGCCTACGATACCCAGGCTCTGGGCATCGGCTGGCATGGTGTGGTTCTGCCACTCTACCCCTGCCTCTGCGTCTGTAATCTCTACCAGAAAGCCCTCAAAGGCCCCCTCCTCGGTGTGCCAGGAGAGGAGGAAGCTGTCCCACGACACGTCGGACACTGTGACATTGCCCACCTCGGGCTTCTCCTCCTCTGGATGACAAACACATCAAGACAACGTTACGTGCATTATTCACATACATAGAACAAAGGCTTGGGAAACGGCCGGTCTTCTCTCAGAGACGTGCCCTCCTCATTATTGACACAGTAGACCAACAATGACAAACACAAGAACATTTGGAATCAATCAAAATACAGCATTTAAGACAGTATGGGAGAAATCATTAGAAGAGCAAAGAAAACATGAAGATTCCATAACACCATAAGACATAATAAGGCAACATTATTGTTGAAAAGAGGTTAGTAAAACTGTTGGCAACAATGAAACAATTGAAACAATGGCCTGATTTGTATTTCAATCTCTCATTTGTATTTCAATCACATCTCGATAGACCAGGAAATGAAAGAATACCTTCTCTGTGTGTGTGGAGGGAAATATCCCTGCATTACCACTACAAAGACCACCATGTTAATACATCATAATACACTTGTTAGCGATAGCGTATAGCTACTACCACCGCTTCAATGCGGGGAACAGTCAAATCTTCCGTGCACCTGAATTAGACTTGCCGGAAACAGCTTGCGCATTAATGGTCCCAAAGGAGCCATTAATCTTTGAAGGTCCAGTGTAGTCCACGTGAGCAGAAGTACACACAGTCCACTTCAAACACATGAAGAAGCCATGCAGTGCAGTGCAGCCTACCCTATAATTCAACACCATGTTGCGGTGTCAGCATTCATGAGTGAGAGGCAAAGCGAACGTCAAGGCTACCATTATCCTCTTTTCATTCCACAGTGGAGTGGAGAGGAAAATAGAGAGAACATGGAATGGAAGACAATGAGGATGGGAATGACCTTTTGCTGGCAACCAGCCTTGGCCGTTGCTTATGAAAGCTGAAATGGGAGTAGAGAACCATATAAATATTATGTGTACTGTAGCTTCATGCTATGTTCAGTGTCTTGTAGTGTGGGCTTCATGAATAGTTACTTGACAGAGAAATGTTGCTAAACTGTTAAGAACTGTTGAAAATGAATATGAATATGCAGTCACTCTTCTCCCATTATTAGCCATGATAGACAAGTATTGGTCTCTGGTCTGGTTTTCAGCACATGCAGATGGAGATGGAGATGGAGATGGAGATGGAGATGCAGATGGAGATGGTATGAGATAAATTATGAAAGATCATCTCAAATACATTAAGGGCATCTTCTGGTCATGCTTTTTGCTCCATTTCTCAAATTGGAGGAGCAATTTTCCATGCAATGTTTCCTCATATTTAATATTTTTCACATTTTTCAAATTGAATCTGAACATATTTAGTGAATAATTTGTGAGGTATGTGAAACCACTCAGAGAATACTAGCACAAGGGTCTTTGACCTTGTTTTCATATTCTACATGCATGTGGCATTGGTGAAACAAGAGATCTGTTCATTCTATTATTCACATCTGGTTATAGACTCCTTTGACTATTGCTCAAGATATTATCATTCAAACTGTTCTCTCTCATTGTCCCTGAGCCTTCCGTTTACACAAAGGCTCCCCACAACTCTACGACTCTCTGAATCTGCTGATTATCTTAAATTATGATAATCCTTGGGGTTTTGTCTCCTAATTTCCCTGTATCAACAACAAATGTCTGACGGGCGGATGTGTCACCTTGAAGTCACTTCAATAACTTTACTTGTACTGCATTAGAAACAGCGCTAGAATTTAGAGCCACCTTTATTCCTCCGGAGGTACAGTATAGTACCTCTCATCGGCTCACTCCAGTGGGCCTCCAAACACTTGAACTCAAATTCTTGTAATCCTTTCAACGCCTCATGATTGTCAAACACAAGTAAAGCCCAGACCTGGGGTGCGCCCACCCCCACCCCCACCCCCCTCCTCTCCAATCCCATTATATCCCTGTAAACGTGTGCACTGTGTTTGCACTACGTGTCTGGGGACGATAAAGCTTGGAGATTCGAACGCGGCGGATTAGGGGGAGTGGTGATCTGGGAGACAATGTTGTAACAGGGGGCCCAGCATGTGGCCTTTTATCTGGCAGCCCCACAGTTCATCGTGGTCAAATCGCACAAAACCAGAGGGGAGTGGGCTCACTCCAACAATTATCACATGAATGAGCTTTGTATTGAGCATACACACACACACACACACACACACACACACACATAATATGCATGCACGCATGCATGCACGCACACACATTTATACTGCCTCTATTCTTCACCTTTGGCAGTATGGGACACACAATATCAATCCAACAAAAGACAGTTATTCTGAGACATACCAGCGTTTCCCTCATGCCATATCAATATTGCCTATAGCCATGCACTTAATGGGCAACTCATTACATAACTGAAAGACTTGCTCTTGAAATGTTTGGCTTGGAAGCACACTGACCACAGGAGCTACTAAATGTCACAATCATCTTATTTGTCTTTCCTTGTTTCTGAAAAAAAAAGTAAAATAAACCCACATGTCCCAAATGAAAGACTCACAGAGGAAACAGACAGAGAGACTTAAGAAAAGCCCTAACAATGACTTCGATTCATTCCTTAGGTTTGGCTGCAAGGCTGCAGAGCAAAAATGAATCTATGGTTAATGAGGAAAAGGCTGGAGGCTCAACAGTACAAAACCTCACGAATTACAGTCAAAAACTCAGAGCCTGAAAGAACCTCTTTCAGACCCGTACTGTACTGTAATATTTCAGCCAACAAGGATGAAGCGTATAAGTAAATCCCTGTCTTTTGAGATTAGCATGTTAATAGCTAAACCTGTAAGTGAACCAGTGTACCAAGTACAGTAAACACAGTTTCAAAAGCTTATACGGAGCGGATGTGGTGCCCAAAACTGACCTGTGGGTGCAGAGATGGTGGCAGGGTTGCTCTGCTTGCGGCCCCTCTCTGCGGTCAGGGTGATGGTATAGAGCATGCCGGGCATCAGGTTCCTCAGGGTGTGCGTCAGAGCACCGCCCTGGACCACCGCCTCTGCCTTGCGTCCGTCAGCTGACACGTAAACCAGCCTGTAGATGTCGATCTTGGCCACAGGCTTCACCCATACCAGTCTCATGGTGGTCTCAGTCACCTCAGCCACGTCCAGGTCCTTAGGAGCGTCTAGGGCTGCAGGGACGTACCGTAAGATGGTTCAGCTAACAACACAGGGGAGTCTGAATGTAGTAGTGTCATTCTAGTGTATGCTGTAGGCTACGTGTGGGCAGTGGGTTGTAGGAACATCGTGGGAGTGCTTGTAAGAATCTGTTATTGCTAAAACGATGACCGTGAATAATGATGTGATATACTGTAATGCATCTCACCAGTCACAGTGTTGGTGGTAGTAGGTAGGCTCTCACGTTCACCCTTCACTGCGGTGACGCCCATTCCGTACTCGGTCCCAGGTCTCAGACCTTCAGAGCAGAGGGACAGAAGGACAACAAACATCAGACCGCATTAAATACCTAGCAATGCGACAGGAACACCGTTGTTTGTGTGTTCATGTGAATTTACAGATGTATTTATTTCCTGGAGAGAAAAAAAAGAAGAGTTTTGAATGGATAAAACTCCCAGCTGTTTGCAGCTAATTGCTTCAATAACAATGGGAAAGACTGCAGCTCTTGAAGGGCGTAATTGCATGAAGAATAATTGCGTTTAAAACTCAAAGCCTCTTCATTCTGGAAGCTCTATTTTGTATTTGCGCTGATGTATTGGGGGAGGCCTCTCTACAGGGCTGAAACAACATTTGCTGTGATACAAGAGGCTCTGAGATCCCCTTAGCCTGACAATTAAGGGCTCTCAGTCCAAATGCCTTTAATTCCTTTATTAACTCCCACAGAGGTCACCACACAGGAGTCTTGCAGCATGAAATTACACCTAATGCAGAGGAAACTCATTATCAATAAAATCACAAGCGTGAAGGCAATTACAGATAATAACTGTGTGAAAAAACTGCTGAGGTGTGTGTGGAGCTGAGGAGGACATTAGCTGAATAGACACCCTGCCTTATGTACTGGGGATGGGCCTCCCAAGGACAAAGAATGGGGCCAGACAAAGACACTATTACCCGTTGATACCCTTTTTTTTTTTTCTCAGGGTGGCTAATCCTTCCATGCAGCGGCGCATGGTTTCAAAAAAAAATAAAAACGCGTCTGCCTCAAAGCATGGCCGCATAATGGGAGCGGTGCATGGAGATGAAAAAGGCCCTGCTTTTCTTGTTTGACCAGGATCTCACATTGAAACAAGCGGCAGTGTTATTCCATTTAAGGACTGAATGCAAACTGCCTCAGGCTGTTTTCTTATAAAGTGGGGGCTTTTGTGGTCGGCCGAACGTTTCACGACACAAAAACAAAGAAGCCCATTTGGAAATAAGTGCATTGAATTTGATACTAACAATTGGGAGGGAGTACCACAAACACTTGGTGGGATTGGCAGCGGAAAAAAAAAACAGTTTACACTGAATAATGTCCATTCACTCTCTCAAAGACTGTGTGGTTGTTGTAAAGTTTTTCATATTGAAAAGGGCCCAGTTTTTTAATAACTAAACAGTTGTTCTTGAAAATTAATGATCTAAATGTTCTAATGTTAACCCGCAAAACCCCCAAACGGGTGAAAATTGCTTTAAGATGTATCTAAATCACTGTCCACTTCCTGTGTTGAGAGGTAAATAACTAGAACCAGAGACAGCAGTCTTACCAGTGATCTTGGCCTGGGTGGTGTCCAGGGGCCCTGTGGGGAACAGCAGCTCTCCGTGGTCTCCTCCAGAGAGGGGTCCGTATTTGATGCGGTAGTTGTCTACTTTGGCCTGGCTGTTCCTCCACTCCAGAGTGATGCTCTCGTCTGTCAGCTCCACCGCCTGCAGGTCCCGTGGGGCATCCAGGTCTGGAAGACGTCCAGTCACACATCATAAACACACAGTACACTGTGTGGTCCAGACCCCCAATTGAGCACAGACCACACTGCTGTTTACAACTTTGTATTAGTTTACCCAACCCGTTAAAGATGGCGGACAATTTCATAGAGGTTCAAAATATGTTCTTTCTGAATCTAAATGATGCACAGTTGATCATACGTCTGTGCAAATGATTTGAAGCACTGGTTTGTATAGGTAATTGGTTCAACGACCCGGCAAACAGGGAAGAAATGTGACAGCAGCTGGTGAAACCGGGAACAAGTCGCCAACCGGCGGACCGCTCTGACCTTTATTCTGAAAAATGTAAATACATTTCAGCGTTGTTGAATATCAATGACACACTCGCTAGTCAAGCCAAAACATTGCAATGCAATGGATTCGGTGAGTAATCCCCACTACTACCTAGTTAGTGTAGAGTAGTGGGGATTACTCACCGAATCCATTGCATTACAACGTTTTGGCTTGACTAGCGAGTGTGTCATTGATATTCAACAACGCATTTTTCAGAATAAAAGTCAGAACATTTTGATTGGTTGCCAACTTTCACCAGTTGTTGTCACAAATCATCCCGAGTTTTGACAATGCGCTGTGTGAAAGACGGGCTCGTCCCTTGTCTTACTGTACCTGTGAGGAAGTTTTCATAAACAGGCACGCTGGTCATCTCTCCTCTCCTGGCCATCAGTGATACCTCATACTCAGTGTCGGGGTAGAGGCTGCCCAGATGGTGCTGGGTGTCTGAGAAGGACAGATTCACCATGTTCCTGTGTGAGGGGTCTGAGCTAGGCCCAAACGACACACTCACACCATCCACCTGGGCCACGGGCTGGAACCATGTGACTAGAGCTGTTGTGTCTGTGACATCACGCACATCCAACTGGCTGGGAGCATCGATCACTGGGGGAGGAGGAGGAGGAGGAGGAGGAAGAGGAGGATGAGGAAGGGAGAGGAGGGAGACATAGGAATAAATACCTCACTGAGAACACAACTTGCTTGCAACTAATAGTGGAAATAATAATATGACATATTCTTGTATTCATAAGGTTTTTCTTGTAATTACAGATCAAATCCCCAAAGCATGAAAGGCACTTTCCGCAGGTGGAATTGATTTGTCACATGCAGCAATAACTTCGGGGACAGTCGACACTCTGCAGAAGACAGATAAAACGGAAATTGGAGCTTAACACAGATTTGCCCCCAACGACGAAGCTGCATGTGTGACTTTCTGGTGTTGTGATTGTCTCCTGAGAGGAGATCTCCTGTGAGCCTGAGTGGTGTCTCCCACACATGGCTTGTGGGGAGGAGAGGGGTTTACTTCATGCAATTAGTTCCCTAGAATGCAAATCCTATAGCATTTGGCACAAGCCTATGTAATGGCAGGCATGAAGAGGCCTTGAGTGACATGGAGATCTGGGGACCCTATAATCCCAGCGCTGTCGTGCGACAGTATGTGTTTGTGTTTAACACCCCACAGCATGGTGCTCAGGTTCCATGCGTTCAACAACTCCCTAGACTTCCAAACAGAAATGGTCGTCTTATAGTCTCAGTCAACACTATAATTTACAAACTGTGCTCCGATCCTGAAGAGGAAGCGGGCTGCCTGAGAGTGAAATGTCAGGTAACTAATGGGTTTTCCTTGCAACGTCGTGTTTACTCTGGCATTGCGTTGGCCATTCTCTAACCATAAAATAAGCAGAGTAAGCTTGACCTAGCATGGGATGGAGAGAAGGCAATAAAAGTTGCTGCATGGACATCGCTCTACATATTGGAATCGCTTTATTCAGATTTGTTGAAACAGAAATCTCACAGGGGTGAAAGCTAACAGTGTAACGATCATATTTCAGGCTTGGAATGTTTCTGCAAAACCTTATTCTTGAAATAATACATTCTCAGAGAATTGAATGGTCTGGTGTGCAGTATTTGTCCCTACCCTTGAGCCACCTAAAAATAGCTTGGCTGGTAAAAGCAGCCAAGCTGGCAGGTGAAGTCAAGTTTCAAGCCCAAAACTGGCTTTATATTGATCCCAAACCCCAAGTACTTCGCACTGATACAAGCCATTAGCCTTTATAGCCACAGACTGATGGAGATGTGATTTTTCTCATAACGGTTAACCATGCTGGGGGGGGTTGGGATGCCGTTTTACTACCTCTGGTAAATGATGCAATGAAACGAAATGAGCTAATCACTCAAAGTTGGCACGTCAAGATTTCTTCTCAGTCTGAGCCGCAGAGTGGATATCCAAGAGACTGATCCCTAGAGAGAGTTGAATCTGTGCCTGCTATCAAGGTGACAATGTGTTTTTGTATTTAAGTTTGATGGCTTTAAGCTGCCTCTTGAGTCTCTGTTGCTGGAAATCCTATCTTCAGAATATCCAGCGGTCAGAATGGCGTAAGAAGGGTTTAAGGCTCATTCCCATATGCTATGAATACAAAGATTATGTTTGAGGCTGACAGGTCTCTGTGTAAAGCTTACCATATTTTGATATATTGCTTTCATTTACTTGTTTAATTGTGCGTAACCAGCATTGGCAGGATTGGCCAGTAATACTGATTGAATTATGAACATTTAATACAAATCTTATTTCAGGGATTAATCATACAATGCTGCAGTATGAAAATCATTGGCCCATATGGCATTCATCAAATCCTGCATTCACCCCTCTCCAATGTGTATCAGTGCCAACATATGACAGGATAAGTCAACTAATGACAAGATAGTCAGTACTGTATACATAACAGGTACTCACTTGTGACAATATTCTTGCGTGCTGGAGGTCCGATGGTCTTGTTCTTCACCACCTCCAGTTTGACCTCGTACTCCTGACCAGGTCCCAGCCCCGACTGTTCAAACGTGTTCTCGGGCGGGGACAGAGAGTTCAGAATCTCCCCGTTCTCCTCTTTCTGCCATCACCCAAAAAGCATCAATCATTACCCACCTTATGTACTTGCTTTGGCATAATGTTTGGTGAGGGAATGGGACAGCCAAACCATACTTAGGCTTTGTGATGTTTTGACTAGAGGGAATCAAATTAATTAACTGTGGCTTCCATGTTCCAGTAGGACTATTGTTCGCTAGTTTACATAAGCATCTTCAAAAGGGGGAACAAAAGCATTTATAATGACAATGAAACAATGACCGTTCTGTGCGACACGCTCATCACAGTTGTCAACAGAACAGCCCCCTGGGATATTTTGTCGCATAAACGGCTGACTTTGAGACAACAGTCTTTGCACACTAGCTCTGCTAAACTATTTTCCACAGCATATTCATCCTGCTTCACAAAGACACATTGGGCAATTACTGAGGCTTGGATAGGGGTCTGTCATGGGGCGTATATGGTTTCTACCACAGGAAAATGGGGGATAATGATAGGCTGTGGGCTGGAGAATTCAACCTCCAGATGGAATACGGAAAGAGACCCATTAACATGCATGCAATGCATCATGGGAGATGAAGCGGCTCACTCACAGTGTTTCTGAAGATGAGGTTCCAGCTATCAAAGGGGATGTCCAGAGGGTCCCACTGCACCTCCACAGAGGTCTCCCTCACAGACTTGAACTTAAGGCCCTCAGGCTCAGGGAGATCTGAGGGGATGGGAACACAGGAGACACATTTGATGTTCTGTTTACTCAACCTCAGGACCCCAAACCTGTCTAACCTCAGGACCTCAAACCCGTTTAACCTCAGGACCCCAAACATCTAGATTCATGGCTAACTGGTTCCACCATGCGTAGATCAAGGGCAAGGACACTAAACAACTCTAAAATACTAAGTGCAATTAGTTATTCGATGACAATATTATTGACAATAGATGTTCACATCTGTTCACACATCCCAGATATCAATTTGTTGATATTAAAAGTTTAAGCAGATTGTAATAGACTAAATTGCATCAGAACCACAGCATGGGAGGAGAGCCTATAAAAGGAGATGAGGGGACTTACGTGTGGCCACCCTGGCGCTGACAGGGACACTCTTCTTGTTGTTGAGGATGGCATAAACACTGATCAGATACTCCACACCTGGCTCCAGCTCCCGGATGGTGGCAGTCTTCTTGTCCCCAGACACACGCAGGTCAAGCTCCAAGCCACCCAGGGCGGTGGGCACGTACGTGACCAGGTATTCTGCCACCTGCATCTCGTTCACCCAGCTGAGGTCCACTGTCTCTGGGGTCACCTCAATCACTGTCAGGTCCTTGGGAGGAGAGACTGCAGAGACAGCCACAGCCAATTAGGGAACATGGTACAGTACAGAGAATACGACTGTTCTAAAGTGAGCAGAGATGTGCTAAATCTTTCTTCCCAATATCATTAACTTGGTTAGGTACTGTATATCGAATCATAGAAAATACACATACTAACTATAATTCCTGTATAACAGACTAACAGACTCTACTGCATTGTGAAAATATTTTCAGAAGTCTACTCTTGGCCAAGTGTGTGTTGACATTTTTCACTGATCTAAGTTATTCAGTTATATAAATATAATTGCATAAATAAAATCACAAATTCACCATGACACCAATGGCCATGGAAAATGTATCTCACCATTTGACATACACATTCAACTGCAATATTATTCATTAATAGTAATGTTACCAATGTTGAGCGGCTAGAAACATTTACATTTAAATGAGTGTCATCACATGTAAATGTTTCCAGAACATATTTGCCAACATAAACCAATTATGTCCCATCAAATGGTCCTCCCAGTAACAACACAGAATGTGATGCCCCTCTTACCATCAGAGCAGTCTTCTCCAATGAACCCTTCATCGCAGACACACACTCCGTTCTCACAGCGCCCCTGGTCCAGACAGTCTCCTGGGCAGGTGAGCACAGAGCAGTCTTGGCCAGTGAATCCCTCGAAGCATACACACTTCCCGTCAACGCAGTAGCCTCTGTCCAGACAGTTATTGGGACATGTCTTCTCACTGCAGTCGTCCCCGGCGAAGCCCTTGTTACACACGCACTGGCCGTTCACACAGCGTCCGCGGTTCAGACAGTCGTTGGGGCAGGTCAGCTCACTGCAGTCCTTGCCTTTGAAGCCGAGGAAGCACACGCACTTGCCGTCCACACACTCTCCACGTCCCTTGCAGTCGTTGGGACAGGTCTTGATGCTGCAGTCCTCCCCGGCGAAGCCCTTGTTACACACACACTGTCCGTTGACGCAGCGGCCGCGGTTCAGGCATTTGTTGGGGCAGGAGCGGTCGGCGCAGTCGTCGCCCTCGAAACCTGCCTCGCAGACACACTGCCCGTTGACACACTGGCCTCTGTCGTTGCAGTTGTCCGGGCAGGACAAGACGGAGCAGTCCTCGCCCTCGAAGCCCGGGTCACAGATACACCTTCCGTTGAAGCAGTGACCTCTCTCGTTACAATCGCCGGGGCAGGTGAGCTTGGAGCAGTCCTCTCCGCTGTAGCCGGACTGGCACACGCACTGGCCGTTGACGCACATCCCCCGGTTGTTACAGTTGCTGGGGCAGGTGAGCTCCCCGCAGTCCTCGCCGGTGAAGCCCTCGTCGCAGTAGCATGTACCGTTGACGCAGCGGCCGCGGTCGTAGCAGTCGTTGGGGCAGATGAGCTCGGAGCAGTCGAAGCCCGTCCAGGGCTCGTCACACACGCAGTCGTCGTCCACGCACTGGCCGCGTCCCAGGCAGTTGTTCAGGCAGTTGGTCTGAGAGCAGTCCTCGCCTATGAAGCCCTCCTCGCAGACGCATCCCGAGTCGATGCAGTGGCCCTTGTCTCCGCAGTCCACCATGCACAGCTCCATGCTGCAGTCGTCCCCTTCGAAGCCCTCGAAGCACTCGCACTTGCCGTCCACGCAGCGGCCCTGGTCCTGGCAGTCGTCGGGGCACTCTGGCTCGGTGCAGTTCGGTCCCTTCCAGCCAGGCTCACACACACAGCCACAGGTCTCCGTGCTCCAGTTACCCCGGCCATTACAGTAGGGCTTGGTGGCCACTTCACCTGAGGGAACACGGTCAAACCGGATGATAGTATTAACATTTGACATCGTCCCTACCTGTGTAGAGTAGTAACGCTGTAATGAATGTAGTCATAACATGATTGTGATGATTCCATAGGTGGAATAAGGAACAGTGAGGGCCTACTATACCTGTGACCTGAGCTGCACAGCAGCCAGCTCCACTGCCACATTGCTCCCTCAGGCTGGACACCTCTGACTCCAGCATCTCCAGCCTGTTCAGGAGGTCCTTCAGGTCAGGCCCGTGGTTGTCACAGCCACAGGCCTGCTTGGGGATGTTGATACGGTGGGTGAAGACGATCTGGTTCTCCCCGTCCACCGTGTGTTCCAGGTGCTCCGAGTCCTGCATCTCCTGCATGGGGGCGGCTTTGTGCTTCACCTCGGTGGTACCGGGGGAGTCTAGGTCTACGGAGCAGAGGGAGCTGGATGGGACGTTGATGTTGTAGACGTGGTTGAAGACCACCGGGGCGTCTGGGTTGGGCAGGGTGATGTTCTCCTTGGTGGTGGTGGGCGTCAGGGTCTCTCTGCGGTGGCGGATGACCTTCTTCACTAGGCCAGCGTTGGAGAGCTGGAGCAGGACGGCCACGGCCACACAGGCCGGGAGGAGGCCTTTCATCCCCATGATGACGTCTTGTCACTCGGGCTCGGTTGTGTCAGCAACAAGAGACGAGAATGGAGTCTAATCTATCTGTGAGATGGCGCAGATGCCCTTTTGTCCCTAGAGTGAAAGAAAGCATGGTGTGAATAGAAGTAAGAGAAGGTCACTGCCCATAGACTACCTGCCTTTGAAAACAGCACAACAATAATGCAAGGTTTTATGCTGTACATATTGGTCAGATCACAATAGTTATTCTTTTGCTTGAATATGATATTCACACATTCCTTTCACGTCAGTCACGTCCTTTAAATAAGCACATCAGTACCTTGCTTTCATTTGGACTTTGTATTATTTCGCCCTTGCCATTCAGTATGGATCCAACCAAACTGGCATACACAGGGGACCATGCAGCTTTAGTGAAATGTCATAGTATCTCACTAAAAGCAATTAACCTTCCACAGTTGCCCTCAACAAAAGACCACCTCCCATGCATTATCCTGTTGCTGTCTGCGACCCATTTCAGCCCCTCTGTTCACAGTGGAGGAGACAGACACTTAGCGGATGACATTGGGGGCTTATTTTCACTATTTCTCAGAGGACCAAAACTGGCAATTACAGCAGGGGTGGTGTGTGTGACCTTGAGTGCTGGAGCTTATTCTCTGACCATGTTTATCATGACAGGCTGCCATGAACAGCAGGCAACACCTGCATGTGGGGACCCTCCTCCCTCCCCAACACCCCAGACTACAAGCCAAGCTGACAGATTAATACTGGTGAGGGGGAGACCATCTGCAGGGTTCCTGCCAGCGCGGGGGTGCAGGGCTTTAGCTATTCACAAACCGGCAGATCAGCATTCTCTGACCGCTCTCCAGACAGCCATTCAGTTCCATTCGGTAACATGATTCTTTCTACACAAGAAGTCACTGGGCCGTTTCGCTAGGCTCCTGAGGCATGTTGTTTCTTTTAAGAGTAACGGTCTGCTGGGAAATGTGCTGAGATTGAATTGTGGTATGGAGACTGCTATAAAACGTTGTGTTTTTCTTCTCTTTGATCTTGTTGTTACATAAATATGCAGGTTAGTTAAACTATGCCCAGCTTGAACATATATCGGTAGCTACATGTACTGTATCAACACAAGGGGAGGTTTTGACACTAGTTAGGTAAATGCCAAAATATCAGGTCTCCAGCAATTTTTTTGTGAAGTTTTGAATAAGTTATTGAATAATAAATTCTAGGCCTATGTGGTGGTTTTTACCATCTCATTACTGACACAGAAAGGGGGGGACATAGGTAAGTGTAAATAAAGTTTTACCATTAACAAAGAACTTCCTGCCTTCAAAAACATGTGTGTCGTTCACCTAATTACATACCAACTTTACATTCTGCACCTTGTCAGAAATGCTGACTCTAAATCTTTAGTGTTACTCAGACACAGTAAGAACAGTGCACCACCGATAGCCTGCTCAATAAATAATATATGATTGTTGATATAGCATTCCAACCAAAATGTGGTTTTCTTTCAATGAACCAAAAGGAAAACAATGGATAACAATCGTGACTGCCGTCATCAACCACATATCCCAGGCATGTTCAGCAGTGAAACATATACATTGAATGACGATAGAGGTAGTTCCATTTTCCCTGGGGTGATGGAAAAAGGATACAGCACACTCGGTCACAGTGACACAGTGTGTAGTAGCATGGAGCAGTGCATGATAAATCTCCTGTGCCCTCTTCTCTGTGAACGAGCAGAAGGCTTACTGGCACTAGCACAGGGAGGGGAGGTCATGAGCAGGTAATTTCCTGTGAAGAGCTGCTCAGTCTCCTGAACCTGGGCTGACGTGTGATTAGGCTGGCTGACGGATGAGCTCCAGTCAGAGGGGTCCCAGGGCTTCAGCTTCCCCCTGATTAGACAGACAGGGATGAGTGGCTCCATGATGGACGCACTGTAAGAGCACTAATGTAGCTTGCTGATGGGAGCGCTAAGATCTGGCCCCTCAGGGGTGCGAGAAACGCAAACCCCCCCCCCCACCACCACCTCACACACATGCACGCTCTCTGCTGTGGCTGAGCATCCCAAACCAGGGATTAAATCAACAAAATAGCCAGAAAATTGCTTTGAGTTGCTACTAGGGTTTTAGTTCTGGGCGGATGGTTGGCTTTCTCATTGTGGAGGCTGGCTACTCTCCACATGGACCTCTGAGAGAAACAACCCTGAGAGACCAAATCACTCTTTGTGTGAGCGCTTAGAAAATCTGCAGCTCTGGCAAAAGACAGCATTATTCCAAAATAACTGAATAAGAGGAAAGCAGCAAAACATGTTGAATTAAGAACTTTTATATCTACTCTCATGCCAGCTACTGAGGACCGTAATTTCATTATGCGACTGAGGTTATTATGAGACATGAATTTGAATACTGTTTTAGCTGTCTTTTACCATGAGAAACACAGAAAACAGACTCCCTTTTTGGACTTCCGTCAGGACACCCCTGTGGCCATGGCACTAAGCAAATGCAGCTGGTTGCTGGCACTCAGATGGACTTTTGACAATTTGACTGCTGCTGCTTTCTAATTCTCTCACTTGTTTTTACTCTATTGTTAGCTTCTCAGACTGCAACAAAGCCAGTTGGCTGCCATGTGGCCAATGTGAGGAGAATTTTTACCAGAGGAAACCTGCTGGCACACATATTTAGAGCAACTGGTCTAAATTAGCCCAGTATTGTATAAGTGCTGAGGCAACACTAAGGTTTTATACCTCACACTGTGGGCAGCTGGAAACATTCTCAATGTCCCTAAAAGCATCTGATTCAAAGTGAAGGTACTGAACATCCTTCCTTTTTGATCATTTATTATCTGAATTATTTATTTGAATGATTGATTGTTTGATTTTTAAAAGTTTAGACAAACTTGACAAACACAACCGTCTGATCCTGCCAAAATCCTTCTGCAGTTGTTAATGGAAAAACCAATACATGAGTGAGGAGATAATGAGTAATGTAATGTAAGATGTAATACTCATAGTCTTCATTAATGAAATATAGGCAATACTGCATACTGTAAATGTAATACTGCATCCATCTTTAAAAAACAACAACAACATATTAAACTGTCAAACAGTCTTACCATGTGAGAAATGTTAGTATGCATGCTCCTTCATTTGTATGGAAAAGAAGAGACAGTGAGATCCCATAGAGATTAGATGTAATCCCTGTAAATCTGCTTCCCATACCTCCCTGTTTGTTCCATTAGTGTCATATAAAAATCATGGTATGTTGAAATGTCCAAGCATTGCAACGATCCTCCATTCCCTTACAGTAACAAGCATACACGTTTATGTCCCTCCAGTATTTCTTTTCTACTACCGTATTGTGTAAATCTAGGGGGATTTTAATCCTTCATTAAATCAAGTGAATGCACTTATTTAACACAAAGCAGGACGAAGAGGATCAAGCTAAGCAAGAGGGCAAAACCAGGACACTATGTCCATTTAAGCCCATAAGCTACAGTATACCAACATTTGACATTGACTGGGAAAGACTTGTGTTATCAGTGTTGTATCTCATTTCTCACTTGAAGTGGTTTGATGGGAAATAAAGAGTTATGGCCATTTCTTTCAATGATTGCTTAACCAGTTTTTTTTCTTCTATCTTTCAGACACAAATTCTCCTTTCAATTGGTTCTGGAGGACCGCTTTATGATTGATGAGGTATTTCCGCCTTTAGAGGATTTCAGACGTCATATGCAAAAGCCAGGATTTCTTTCAAACTCAGCCTGGTCCCATGCTGACAAACTTAATCATCACCGTAGTCTACCTTCACTAATACTCTGCCATATGGTGGGTCGAAGATAAATCACTGCAAAGACAACTGGTCACCATGCTTTCAGCGGGGCTGTCATAGCTGCCAGTTGATGAGCAATTCTCAATACTGGTGAAACAGGAAGGTACGCATCCCGACTCAGTGCAGCAGCTACATGTGTTGTATGACTTAAAGGAAGCTAATATACATCACACACTAGACAAGATAGGAGGAAGAAATATTGCGGTAGAATAATGGGGAGAGCTGTAAGACAACTTGACAACAAACATAATTAATAATGAAGCTGACTGCCCCACTTGATGAGTAAAAACTGTAAATATTCAATGACTACAACCAAAGTCCCATGACTGTATGTTAAACAGGGGAGAGGGGATGCTAGCTTTCTTTTCATTTCTGAAAAATTATCAAGCTTGCCTAGTTTTTTAGGTCACCCATGACAAAACCCGGCTTGCCTTCTCTGGCACACACTCTCTAATCTGGGTCGTCCGTGAGGACTGGATGAACACTTATTGTCTGGGGGTCTTTTCACCTTGAGAGGCACCATACAAATGCATTGGTGGTTACTGTCACAGTGCACCACAGTAAATGACCAGGAAATGCTTTTCCATCAAAAGTTGTTGTGCAAATACAACCAACCGTCATACTAAGAGCATCCATTAATTGCCAAGCCAAGAAAGATCAAATATGTATCTCCCTCTCATTCCTCTAGATTAATATTTCAAGAGTAGGTCTACTGTAAACTGTCTAATACTGAAATCGGTTGATATGTACATAAATCATTGTCAAAAGCCTGCAAGGTGAAGGGGGTTCATCTTATAGCCTCTTCTGGAGCAGTTCAGTATTGATTTGATCAAATCTATAGCGAGGTCATAATCAGAGAGACAGAAGGTTGCTGAGGACAGCACTATAGGCTAGTTATTATCATCAAAACAGAAATGGATTTCCGGGACGACTCATAACGCGGATCGACTACTAGACGTAGGATCGATTGAGAACTCCTGCACTTGGTCATGTTCTTGGTCCTCCAAATGGGTTTCAAAGTTATCCCCGTGCACAGTGGAAGACACTCTCTGTATTTCTCTTCATCTATCATGAATGACCTGTGCTGATATTGCACAGCGTTAGGCTGAGCAAACTAAGCGGTGAACTCAAGAATGCCGCAGATGTGGCGATCAATGAATATCATCTCATCTTGCATGTCAAATCTGTTCACGTTGCAGAGAAAAGGATTAAATAGAGTGATGGGTGTGAGGGGATTAAATATGGTGCTGACTTTGCCCAAGGCCAGACATTGTGACACAGTCCAGTGCCCCCAGACAAGACCGCTCAGTCTCTGGTAGTGGACGACCCTCATTCGTTTTGTCTGGCCGGCACATACTTCAAAGTGCAGTCGGTTGCAGCAGGTTTAGGCTCACTGATTGAACTCAAACAAATTGTTTGGAGCAGTGGTAATGAACACTAGCTTCCATTTGTATGGATGAAAGGGCCAGTAAACGACACTGAAATTGGCCCGACGTTTCACCTTTGTCTATTTGACAGACCACAGAGGTACTAAGGGAAACTCAACTTATTAGTCTTGTGTGCTCGTTAGTCTTTTTAACTGGGTTAATTTCTGTGACATTCATAATTGGAAATATTAAATCAAAATCCACTACGTCAGCTTTAAGAAACGTTCAATTCAAAATTAAGAGGAAACCAGTCCAAGCACATGAAATCAATTAACTGTTCCAATATTTGATTACGTCCCACTCTTATCTTTTTTATTTTCTCTGTATAGCATAACACGAAATGAAAATGAAATGGGGAGTTTGGGTTCTCCGGGATGAAAAGGCTCGATTTCATAAAACTTCAAGCTTGGTTTATTGGTCCTCTGTGACCCTGGCGGATCTGATGGCACAGATAGCGGAGTCGTCGTGGGGGTTGGTGTGTTCACGTCTGATAAGGCAGGCTGTGGGTGGATGCCTCTGATACCAGCAGACACACTTTATCTGCATGCACTGTGAGATCACTTTGCCAAGGGTGAGCAGTATCACACTGATGGAACCACAAGGGTGAGTTGGAGCCCATCCTGACATGTCTGAACGATACCAAAAAAAAAACATTTATTTCACCGAAAGCAATTTCCAACTCTGACACTGAGATACAGAGACAAATAATGGTTCTGGAAATGCACATGGGGAGGGGAGTGCATGGTAGACAGACCTAGCTCAATCCCATTTTATTATGTGAAGATGTCCTGACAGGAAGCCCATCAATATTCTTTATGACTGCCTCACCACGCCTCTGCCCCATGCTGGAGCTCTAGTCCTGTCCAGATGGACAACATAGATGCTAGTCATTGTTCATGAGGTGTTTTTTACATGTTGAGCGCCTGGTGACCTCATGTTTATTAGTCTAACCTCTGTGTCTCTCTCTGCTGCCTTTACAATACATTTACAACCACGGATTTGTGACAGTCATAACAACATAAGCACCCGTTCCTTTCACTTGCTTTCCTGCGTTTTTACAATGCAGTTACAATACAAACCGGCTTGTATTGTACTTGGCTAGGTATATCGTAGGGTATTTTGGGTCAACCTTGAAGACAGATAAACTTACCAAGTAACTAACACCTCACCACAGGTAATCAAATACAGCTGCAAGATGAGCTCAACTGCAGTCCTACACCAAGAGAGCTGGGGTTGGGTCATTATCCATATACGTTACTTCTAGTGACTGTTTGTTAACGTAATTGCTTACAGTACAAAAGTGGCTTAAGAGCAGACACAACATGCATAAAGAAACGGGCAGCATGAACCAATTCACTCACATGCAGACAGACAATACCTTAACATGCCTCTTCATGCTTTATGATCTTATGATTTAATAATTGTTCACTTCCTATGATGTGGTAGACAGAGATAATCTGGACAGAAAATTCCCTTTCGTGAAGAGCACCTCATACATATGTCGTCTGGGGAACATTCTACTATACTACTCCTTGATTTATTACTACAGCAGTATTCCAGACGAGAGAGAACTTTCTCTGTCCTTGGTCCTAGTTCCTCCCTCTCAAACCGCTCTGTGGAAGCAGTCCCTCACTTTGACAAATGTGCTGGTAAAAATGGCAGACAACTTGGTGAAATGATACCAAGTAAAACAGTATATTTACATCTTTTTCTTTTTTATGGGTTATTCAAGGACATGCTAAGGAACACAAAATTAGCATTTTTCTATGCATATTGCAGAATAGACAAAATTAGCTTTATTACTTTCTTCCATCCTCACAGGAAGGATATGTCCCACTCGGAAATGGCGAGGCAGGAATGTTGGCGTGATATGAGGACATCTGTTTGTCCTTGTCTGTAATGAAAGCCTAACGCGCGTCGTGCGTCCTGACTGAGAGTGTCATCCTTTCAGACACTTGTATGAGCCAAATGACCCCCAGGTCTGGGGTTTATGGGTCTCTCATTTACCATTTCCCGATTTAAATCGTCTGCTCTTCTCAAAAGGCCTGGCTTGCCACAGGAACATTATGGTGCATGAATTCCAATGTGCAGGGTCACTGGCAAAGGCAAAGTGTCAGAGCAGTGTCAGCCACATGTGTTCCTCTCTTGGACACCACCAATGGAGGGGCTGGCAACACAAAAGGACCCGGAACACAGAACCCAGTGCTCCACTCCTCTCCCTCTCACATTTGCATCAGAGAGACATTAAAAACCATCTGGGACTCCAGCACTTTAAGACATTGGATTCTTTTGAGAGAATCTTTGTTCCCTGGAGATGACTAATCTGTCAGGACCTTTTTGTCTAGTCTGGGCCAATTTCAGAGAATGACACAGCAAAGGGCCTTTTATAAGGCTAATACATTTGTATGTGTCAGTCTCATATGTGACCAGCAGATATAACCGAAAATCAAAGCACAAAAGCGAGCACAATTCACTAAGGTCAATCGACTGGATTGAAAGCTTGAAGTGTATTGAGAAGTACGTCCTATCAAAGGGGAAGATGGTATTCATAGCTAAAGGTGGTGTTTCACATGGGAAACACGACACACAATCCACTACAAGCAAGCATTGTGTTCTTTTCTTATGGTTTCAGTGCTGTTTTGATTTGCACGTTATGGGTTACTTGAATTCAGGTACCAGCATATTTAATACATTCTCTTTGTTGGAACAGACATCTGGCAGACAGGTGATATTGCTAGACGATGGGCTAGTCTAGGTGAAATGTGCACAACATCTCCAGGAATCCCAACACAGTATGTTGAAGTGTGTGTAAATGAACATTGTACGAAGAGCTCTGAACAGCTTAAGTATAGGCTTCTATGAGAGACCAATGACAGTGTTGTTACAGAGAGACAGTGGGGGTGGGGATGGTTTGATTTGAAGATGGCAGTTGGTTTGTCCAGCAAAAATCCCAATTGGTCCTGAGTTTAATCCAAGCTCCATCATTTCCTGGTATTCCTCTCTAGTTATTAGCATGTATAGAGGAACCCCCTGGGGTCATCATGAATACCACAATTATTGTTCCTCCTCAATCACCAGCGGAGGCGCTAAGTAGGGGTAAATACAGTCACCCTCTCCAAGTGCATTATCAAGCAAGGGGTGTAGGGAGAAAACAGCTGTCTAAACAAAGGCCAGTTTCTCCCTCATCGCTGGGCTCAGTGTCACTGTCAATGACTACTCTGCACATAGCAATAGTACCATAAAACATTTTCAAGTCTCAGCAACCATCGCAAGCATTTGGCACTAAAACATGCCCTCTACACACATAACAAGAAGGCTATAGTGGATCCATTTACATTTACATTTTTGGCATTTAGCAGACGCCTTAATCTAAGCGACTTACAACTTATAAGTTGTGTCTGAAATACATTTGTCTAAGTGAATCATCTAACCATCAGTCATCGCAAGAAAAAGTAATCTATGCTTGGGCCAGCGGCCATTGGCAGTCATAATGGATGAAAGAAGAAACTCAACATATCAGATGTCCTACCTTACTACGGTAAAAGAACAACCACCACTCAAATACATAAGACACTGAAATTACAGAAATCCCCCAAACAACAGAATTCTGACAAAAAAATCTACATAGGCAAATTGAGCATTTTGGAGCAGTAGATACTGTATATACTGTAAGTCGATCCTGCTTCCACCTTTATTTACACCTTTAAAAGATAGGTGGGGTAATACTTTGTGATTGTATCTCCCCCTGATGTGTAATTACCATCCAGCAGAGGCAGCCCTGGCATCCTGGGGGTCTCCTCCTCAGAACCCCCCCACACATATCTCTATTCACATACTTCCCTCACTCTCATTCACGCGGGTGTAATCTCTTTATGGGACGCTATCAACAAACCCCTGAAATAAGCTTCTTACATGCCTAATTTCCTGGAGTCCTCTGATGTAGTAGATCAGTGTGGAGCACTCTGCAGCCCATGGGGCTGAGCAGCACATGGCTTCAGAGAGGGAGTGAGACGGTGGAGCTGGCAGTGAGAAGTGCGTACAGTGATACGACCTGGAGAGAGAGCAGAGAGCAGAGAGCAGCTCTAATGCAGAGCAGCTGTCTGTCTCCCGGGCTACAGAAGCCCGCTGTCTGCTGGCACACATACAGTAGAGAGGGCTGGCCATAGCCTGGCAAACAGCACACAGACACACACAGACACACAGACACACACACACAGACACACACACACACGGACGGACGGACGTTACCATCTACTCCTACCCCAGTTGACCGCAACTCAAGACAACCTCCTTGATACAAATTATTTAGTGTTGATTATTGTACAAATTATTTAGTAGTTGATCCCTGTCCTGGTGCCTCTCCTTTTTCTCAGTGCTAAATATGGTCATGTCCTGTGTTCAGGTGTTGACCTGGGCAAACATGTGAAAGACTTCCCTAATAAAAAATAATGGGCACCCTGAAGCATGTCAATAAAACAAAATGAAGCCAGTCTCAGTTGCTTGCTTGTTAAAAATAAAGACAAATAAGAAAAGACCCAGCTTTGATGAGTGAAATCAACCGAACCATAATTCACTGTTTCCATAGATTACAATGACAGTGATCTGAACATTTCCAATTATATATTGTAAAAAGATACATTAAAATGAACACATTTCATGAAATGAAAATATTATGGCAGAGCAAAATAGCTGAATTGATTCCTGGCATATGATATATGATATGATTTGTGCATGGTATTGACAAAACATTTAACATGCTACATTAAGTCTTAGATATGTATAGTACAGTGGTCTTGAAACATCTGATGACAAAATATCTAAACATCGGTATGAACATCAATTAAGCATTGTTGCACACAGGTAAAGACAGGAGCTTACCTTTCACAGAATCTCACAGAATCTCTCCACTGAGGAAATTTGAAGTACAACAAAAAAATAAACTATTTCAGAGGTTGGTTGAAATGAACCAGCCTCAACAAATATTATTGTGGATCTGTGTCTTTGCCTTCTAAAGCAATGACAGTTCTGTCATTTTTCTTGCTGCTCTCAGTCTGTCTATTCCATCCACCTAGAGAGCCTGCTGATGCTGTAGCCAGTGAGGAGAGAGAGAGCAGCCAGGAGAGAGGGAGTGAGTGAAAGAGAGAAGGAGGGAGAAATCCCTTTCTCTTAAACAGTAGACACTCTGCGGTCAGACCCCACTCCCACCTACCGCTCCTAAATACCCCCCCCACCCCCTCTGACTGGAAGCTGAAGAGTTGAAACGGGATGCCTCAAGGCTGGCTCCCGCTCACAGTAAAGAGAGGGAGAGAGGGAGGGAGAGAGAAAGAGAGGGGTGGGGGGGGACCATTAGCCACAAAGTGGAGCAACCAATGGAAGAAAGGAATGAGTGAATTCAGCATACAATTTTAGGCATGAATATAAAAGAGAAGAGTGCCTTTTGATGACAATCATGATAATAGTGATGGTGGATTGTTATGATTGTGATGAAGACGACGACGAAGACGACGACGAAGACGACGATGATGATGATGACGATAATGATGGTGATACATTTTGAGAGTGCTTTGTCATTAGCTACTCCTCTCCTCCCTCCATCAACTACCTTTAAGTAGGAGTCTGTAACCTTGAAAGTTGATGCATTACATCAAACAGAGTCGGTCTGTTCCCCAGTCGTCCACTGAGCACACAGAGCACCCTTGATTAGAGTGTGTTTAGATATATACCTACACCCCCTCCCACTTCCCCCCCACCATACCCACGACTCCTGAGGACACGGGCTCCTCATTTAGGGTCCCAGGTAGAGCACAATCCAGAGGATGCTGATTGCAACGACCAGGCGCTGCTGCTGCTGCTGCTGCTGCACCGAGCGTTTACTGTAGCGTAAACAGCAGCCTCACCTCAAATAAACAAAGACACAGGAGGACCCAGCGCCACACCGGGACCCACCGTCCCCCCTCGTTGGCAGGGAAAGAGCATGGGGAGACTTCAAAGGAGAGAGAGAGAGAGATGTGCATCAGTGACACTCATTAAGTCAGAATGTGACCCTCCAGACTAATCGTTGGGGCTACAAAGGCTCTGGTGGTGGTGCTGACGGTGATGGAGATCTTCCCTTGGGGAACGTTCAGGAACCCTTTGAATATCAACCCTCATTTGTTTCCTGCTCAATATACGGAGCTGATATGCCCACCAGGAACCTTGAATCTTAAAAGTCGATCTATGTCATGTTCTAATGATGTTTATATACCGCAGAGGAGCACTCTATGGCTATGCAAACAATCTTAAAATGGAAAATGGAGGAAAAAACCTGAATCCTCCATTTCTTTCTCTCTTCTATGGATGAATAACATAGCCGTAGGGAAATACTCTCTCTCTCTCCTCCAGTTTGCAGTCCCACACAAAGTGATAAGCGTTGCTGGCGTGTCAGACGCGTTCCATGTGAAACGTAGCCGTGTGTGGTGAGGGGAGACTGCCAGGCTGAGAGGGGCTTTCTCAGCGGGGGGAAACGATCGTCGCCTTGTTGTTGAAATGCAGTGGGCAGTCAAGCAGAAAAGATCCCCCCGACTAATCCTATATAAAACACAATAGCACATAATGTATTACGGCCATTTGGATGATAGGGCATTTTCAATGACTTGGGGGGGGGGGGGGGGGGGCTGTTTCATTTTTCCTGTTACTCCCCAGAGGATCGAAGAAATCGATACGTTTCTAATATCAAAATAAATCAACCAGTGCTTATTGTGTCTTGTGGGGTTATGATCATGAAATCAACACCACGGAGGAGACGATAGTATGGAGCTGTGTCTATGTATAGCACCTGTTTTAAATGAGTTTGTCTGCACACGCAGAGAGCGGCAGAGTCCCTGGGATCAGGGGAACACATACTGCGCCTCTCCATCTGTTCCTGTTCTCACCTTCCTGTCGCACTCTCTCTCTTCCCCGCGTCGGCAGGGATTCACAGGGAATTGCTTTGGGAGCTCACTCTCCCTGTTTGTGAGTCCTTCCCCCCCTATCTACTTCCAGGGAAAATGCATCGAGCAGGTTTGATTTCCCAGTTGACATCTGTGTGCGCATCCTTCCCTGTCATCCAATTTCTTACCTCCGGAACCAGACACTTGCTTGAGGGAGCCCATTTTATTTCCATTAGCGCGGAGTGATGTTCAGATTCATCGACTGGCATGTACGGTACATGTCTGATAGAACGCTAGACTGTGTGGAGTAGAGAGGGCAACAGCCTGCTAGAAATACTGCCACATTGATAACACATCGCATAAGAATGAAGACACCACAAGAGACTATGAAACGACAGCACATCTTGAACAACATGCTACTACCACTGAGCATGGAGCCAGCTAGATTAATGACTTCAACTTCTAAGCAGCCAATTAGGATGAAATCAATATAACCCTGTAGTTACTCAGTTGTGGTCGAGCCAGCTTCAGTAAAGCGCGAGATGACAGAGAACTTTATCTGGAGATAGTGAGGAAAAAAACGAAGGCAAAGGTTGCCTGGAGCACATTTAATAAGGTCTCCTTGCCACCGTATAATTGGTGGCACTCAACTTGAAGAAAAGGGAAAAGGGACTCTGTGGGAAGTGAGACACTTTCTGTCAATGACAGTGAGACCTAATTATAAGATGGAGCCCCTGCAGCAATTCTCTGTGTCAAAGCAGGCAGCAATAAGGCAGCTGATGGGGCGGACACACCACCCAAGGAGGGTGTGTGTGAGGGTGCAGCTGACCTGGAAAGACCTGTTTACCTCATTAAAAATGAATTCCCAGGTAATAATGGCCTCTACTCCCATTCCGTCCTTCCCAGTGTCTGTACCTTCATCCATTATGCAGCAGCGAGCCGGGACGGTGTGGGTTAAATCCACAGGGAGGGTCACTTGGTCGGTGGAACGCTACAGAGATCTACAGTCTACCTCCGCCAGCCCGGCCTACAGGAACCCATGCTGCTTAATGCAGTAATGAGACAATAACAGCATGATGGGATATGCACTGTAAATGGAGAGTGCTCGGGTGGAGTGCCAGTAAAAGCGGCCATCAGCACAATAAGCCTGTGGCTGCAGTAAGTTAAACAAGGGAGAATCAGCCTATTAGAAGTGATCCATAATTCATAACACAGAGAAAAGAAATGGCTCCAGGATAAGCTCAGTGAGACACGGGGGTATGCAGGGGGGAGAGGGGAGAGGAGAGAAGAAGAGAGTATTCTTTCAGTTTTCTATGGCCTTGACTGTAAATTAGGATTAGACAGAGCAAACGCTGAATTGGCCAAGATGTATGAAAGCAAACGAATTTGACAGCATAAACAGTTTGAACTGGGAAGGAGTCAACCTCCTCATTTCTAACCTGTGGGTTAGAAGGGGTTTCCTCTGCAGAGTCACTGGGTCTTGGACCACACACACATTTCTGCTGTGTACAACCTTATAAATAGCCGGTAGATTTTTCAGCACAATGACGGGACCTTGTGAGTTTACTGCGCTTCCTGACCCGTGTGACCCCCGACCTTTTGTGTGGCCACAGTTCACACAGTGTCCACCGTGACTGTTGCTTCCGTCACACAACTGCTGCTGACCCTCTCAGGGCCGAAGAAGACACATGTCTGGGCGGCAACATGCATGACACTCATAACATCATTGTACATACAAATGCGTGAAATCGACGATGAACACATTTTTAACACATTATATAAAATATCATGCTGGTGTCATTTACACATCACTTGTTAAGGATAACGGGTCAACATTGGTAGATGTTCCTTTCCCATCCCATGGATGGAGAGAAGAAAAAAAGTTTTAGACGCAATCAGGCGTACGTATGTCTGAAATGATGTATTCATTTCACAGTTCATGGGTGAAAGAGATGGGTAAAAGAGAGCCTGTTCAAACATAAACAGTAGAATGTACTCTCGATATAGGGTATATCTCTCTCTCAGTTGTGTATGTTGTTTCTATTGGAAAGATATGGTCCGTTTTAAACATCAGGGTCTGAATGCCAACACATCTTGTATAAACAAACCATGGTCTAACTGAACATGTAAAGACAAGTAAACCATTTCCTCCTGACTGGCTTCCCACAAAGGACTCAATAGTGA
Source organism: Nansenia antarctica (assembly GCF_963989245.1). Lineage (NCBI taxonomy): Eukaryota > Metazoa > Chordata > Actinopteri > Argentiniformes > Microstomatidae > Nansenia > Nansenia antarctica. The sequence goes on from NC_137690.1 coordinate 25,348,478, forward strand.
ATGGGGGGTCTCAGGAGCACATACTGGCCTGCTGAATGAGAACTTTATTGGGGGGACTGAAATGGGCAGAATGCTTCTTTAATGGAGGCAATGCTACATGTTTAACCTGCACCCTGGGAAACTATAAGAATCATGACCTCTGCTCTGTTCCAAGTTATTTGAGAGGACGTAACAATAGATGAGTTGACCTCTGCACATCAAGTGACCGGTGCTGTAAATTAACGTAAATGAAAATAATAATATGGGGCAATGCATCAAACTGTTGATAATGTAGGCTAAAGGGTTAGGTGTTCTAGGCTAAATTCTTGGATAGTCAAGTGAAATCATACACCCAACATAGCGTACTGTTTTCCTATGCTGCCTGAGCACAGTGTCTGGAATGTAGTAGCATATGAGGCAATAAAAACCTCCTGAGGGGACCTCCTGGGGACATTTAACTAGACCTGACTCTAGCCAAACCTCACCGTAAAGGCCACAGGGGAATGCCACCGTCACAGAGTCACACTGGGACACCAGTCGGCTCATCCTAGTAGTGTCTTGTCTGGAGACACTTATAGAGTGACTCATTCATCGTCTGATTTCTTTAAATCCAATCCGCTGGTGTGAAACTCTGGAAACTGGTCGATGACTCGACTCTACAGTATGATTTTCTCCAGTTAATTCGATTCGACGACAGACAAACGAATCCCTTGAGATCCACGTCGGCTTCCCCAGCCTCTCTATTCCTTTACGCGGCTAAAATGACAATTAGATGTGAGACAATCTTCCAGACCAGATTAGCTCACCCCAGCTCTGTGTGTTTTGATTACGAAACACAAAGAAGAACACACATTTTTATTTTTTTATTTTTTATAAATGCACCAACGATGGCAGCACTCTTCTCATTGCTGTGGGGAACACGTCCTGTATGTTAATATCAGCAGCTCATATATCACAAACTGTAATATGTAATATGCAACACCTGCTGACACCTTCCCCATACCTCCTCTAGTTATAAGCCCTATAGAGAGGCCCTGAGGAACAGCATGGCAGTTCACGTCGTGTGTCTCATCCAGCCTGAATGTACGGCTTATTAATGTGACATTGTAAGTAGAGGCACGGAGCTATTTATCTGGGTTTATTCATGTGTAGATTATCATGTCTTGACTTATCAGTCTTCCTTCAAGTCTTTGAACCAGGAGTGAAGATAAAAAAATAAAAAATAAAAAAAAAGAGGTGTCTTTTGCCCAACAAAACATACGGGAGGCTTAAGCCTGAGAATCAATCTGTCAAGTGGCTTCAGTCTGAATGCTTTATTATTTAAAAAAGAAACCCACATAGAGAAAGAGAGAGAAATGTATATATGTTTGAACCATAAAATCTGCCTCCAGTTCGTACAAATGTAATAAATGAGCCTCGCGGATTTGTTTTATATAAGACATACAGTATAAGGGGTTGTGGTTATCAAACAAAGTGATGAATAGCAACAGAATATTGATTTGATACAACAATTGAAGCATCCTGTTCGGACAGACATTGGCAGAGAGAGGGGGGTGTCCTCATGGAGCATGGCAAGAGTTGGAGAGAACTCCCCACCACAGCACAGCCCCATTCAAGACACCAGGCCTTTATGGTCCCCGTTCCACAGTCTGTCTGGGCCATGGGTTGAGCTCTCTCTTTTACTCTTTTGTCTTCTCTCTTGGGGGAGATGAATAGGAGGTTGGGGGCGGAACAAAAGGCAGATCTCGGGTCTATTCGGGGACAAATAAGCTTAGTTTGGGCTATGGCAGCCAATGGAAAAGGGAGGTCTGGAGAGTATTGAGGCTCACCTCTGTCCCGGATGGGAAGGAGATGAGTCATTGGGTGCAGTCTAACAGCTGAGTTCCTCTGTTGCCTCCTTCCCGCCCCCGTGGGTCTGTGGTGCACACAAACCTCATCAATAACTATCTCTAACATGAGCCATGTCGTTCTCAGGTGGAGCGCGGGAACGACTGTAAGCACTGGGGAAAGTCATTTGAAATTGAAAGAAAAAGCTATTTATCATCATAATCATAATCAATCAATAATCTAGATGGGGGGGCCATGGTACGGTTCTCAAAATCATTGATCCACCCAATGTAATTATCTCATTTTAAAATGATCTGTTTTGAAAGTTGAAATCTCTTCCAAATAAATGAAACGATTCCTCTTTCCCAAAACTGCACACTGTAGCTCACAAACCTTCTTTCTCATATTATGAGATTTCTTGAAATGTCACCTTCCAGGAATTGCCATTTGGATTCAACCTGCTTTGCCGGTTTCCCCTTTTTTCTCCTGCCTCCTGCAGACCTGATATTTCGTTTTCCAACGAAACCATCTCTTTGTGCTCACTCCCACCCAGGTCCAGGTCCCCCCCCACCCCCCATTTGGTCTTTCTTGTCTGCTTCTTATCACCACTTCCTTCCAGCTGCATTTCCCCGTCCCCTGTCAGTAATCCAGCAGGGTGCTAAATAGAGGACAAGTCACGCTTCAGAACTGCCAGGCAGCAAGCCCTGTCAACTCCTTTTCCTGCCACCCTCTTCTTGACACACACACACACACACACACACACACACACACACACACACACACGTCAATCAAGTTGTAATGCCACCCACACATGCAGAATGCAATCTATTTTATTCATTTAAACAATCCTGCACTGCTCTGACTTCAGAATTTTGATGTAACAATGTAAATGATAGAGTACCTAGGAGTAAAGTGAAATAGAGTTCTGCACGGCCACATTCACAACTTCAATTTCAGGAACATGGTCCGTTTAGTCAGTGACATCAAATTGCACCTTGTATGTATGTATGTATGTATGCATGTATAAAGCCACAGAGTAAGGAGAGAGCTCATTTGAGAGATGATGAAAGACATCTGAGTGATGACCATCACTGACCTCTGCACATTAACGGAGGTGGACAGCTGACAGCTTGTGTGGGAGATGGCAGACGGATCTGAGGGGAAAGGAGATTATCTTTATCTGTCTGAATAAAGGGTCTTGTCAACCCCCTCTTCATCTCATAGGAAACACCAGTCCCAGGCCCTGCCAGCAGGGAGGGGAGAGAGCAGCCCAGCCCCAGCCCATGATTGATGCCTACCATGGGACAGGTTTGATAGGCTGTTGGTGGTCCACAGAGGTGGAATGCAGCACTTTGCTTAGGAGATGTCACAATGCACTCCGTCAAGTGTAACATGAGTATCAGTCAAGGGCTCTGAGACGGTGGGATCACTGCTGTCAGATTATCAAACTCTTCAACGTCACGTGTCTGGGAAACAAAACCTGACATGTTAAAATATCTTGCAAATGTCTAAGCTCTACAGAAAAATACGTTTGAGAAAATACATGATGGCTATTGTGTTTAGGAATAGTCTCTTCCAAACATTGTGTAGGAAATCATTGCTTTGAAATGCAAGTATGTGAACAAATATATGGAGAACTGTGTGTGGTAGATATACTTGTATGAATCTATGGATAGACTTGTATGTGGTAGACAGACAGTAGGTTCATTGAATGCAGACACATTCGAGAAGGCCCTAGCCCCCACCCACCAGCGAGCAGAGAAAAAGGTCAGATGGCCAGGAGGAACACTCATCGGATGACCTTTTCCCCAGACTGGGGCTTTGCCTTGTCCCCATCTTTCTGTCTCTCTCTCTCTCTCTCTCTCTCTCTCTCTCTCTCTCTCTCTCTCTCTCTCTCTCTCTCTCTCTCTCTCTCTCTCTCTCTCTCTCTCTCTCTCTCTCTCTCTCTCTCTCTCTCTCTCTCTCTCTCTCTCTCTCTCTCTCTCTCTCTCTCTCTCTCTCTCTCTCTCTCTCTCTCTCTCTCTCTCTCTCTCTCTCTCTCTCTCTCTCTCTCTCTCTCTCTCTCTCTCTCTCTCTCTCTCTCTCTCTCTCTCTCTCTCTCTCTCTCTCTCTCTCTCTCTCTCTCTCTCTCTCTCTCTCTCTCTCTCTCTCTCTCTCTCTCTCTCTCTCTCTCTCTCTCTCTCTCTCTCTCTCTCTCTCTCTCTCCCTCTCCCTCTGCTTGATGCCTGTTGCAACAGCCACCAAGACCCACAGAACAACATTAGAAGGAAAGCCTCAGTCAAAGAATTGGACACACTTTGTTAGTTAAATAACTACCCAAACTCTGATAAATCACCTGCTCTGAACACCCAAGCTCTGAGGAAAACAACCATCCATCATAACGTGACTGACACTTGTGATGGACAGGGGTCAGAGATCAGGCCCAGTGGTCACCGGGACAGCAGAAGGCCCGTCGGACTGATCTGAGGAGCCGGGCTGAGGGCTGAAAGCAATCTCTGCTGAAATCAGATAAGCGCCCCGAGGAACAGACCACCTTAAGTGATGCTTGGAACATCCATTATGCCCGTCCCAAACACGATGGATAAACCATTAGGATGTTTTTCTACTTGATGCCTCCTAAGACAGGATGAGCGCCAGATGAACGTGCGTTAATGATTTTGGAAGCAGTAACTCAGTCGTACTTCATCCTCACACCGTGTAGGTTGACCAAACGGAAAAGCTTCCAGTCGCTTGTTATGGAAAACACATGTCGTCAACACCAAAGAGAACATTTACAATGTACAATTGTGTCTTTTCATGTTTGTGCTACAATGTGCTTCTCTGTCTTCACTGTAACCTCAGATTCATACTGCGGTGAAGGATTTCCACATGTGAAAGTCCATAAAGAATCATTTATGCAGACATAGATTGAATCATTGCGATTGCACTCCTTGTCCCTAAAAGTAATAAGGGCTAGCTTGGCAGGGGGATTGCCCCGGTGGTGAGGGTCGTCCTGCGCTAACTACCTGCAGTATTGCAGGACTCCCTCTGGGCCACGATAACCCTGACCTCTGGTCTCAGTCCATCCTCTTATTACTTGGCAATTGATTTTCCTGATCCACGTCTGCTTGGTCACCAGAGACCTTGCTACACAAGATGAAAAAAACATGGGCCAGTGACACAGGCTTGGTTTGTTCTCTAAAGTCAATGTGAGAGTACCACTGCCACAAAAGGATTGTTTTTTAGTTTTTTTTACAGTTCAATAACTCAACAAAACTATAACCAGCTCTCTCACTTCCCACAAGGCAGCTCAGTGGCACCCCAATCCAAAATAATAAAGACCCTCAATGGTTCCTCTCTTACTGTGGGGGTGGGGGGGATGTGGGGGGGGGGGGGGGTGTGGGGGGGGATGTGGGGGTGAATGGGAGTGAAGGGTGTGAAGGGAGAGAATCCTAAGTGTGTATTAATGATAAACTCCCATCCCAGACTCCAGAGGGGCCCTGGGAATCTCCTGAAGTGTGCAGTCTGTTCTCTTTATGTATCTCCTCTTCTTCTTCTCTTCACAACCCAGAGAGCTCTTTGAAACAAAGAGAAAGCATATTGAGAGTCATGCTGGGCTCACTTACGTGGGCTAGCACATTTTTCAAAAACACACATTATATCAGAAATTTGCCCCAAAGCCTTCCTTCATTGATAGCATGTTATGTGAATTCCTAATGAAATCCAATCACAGAGCATAAACATAGAATGAAACCATATGTTCTCTTTGAGAGAGCATTGTATATTGTTGGTGGTGCGGATCGGGTCGAAGCTATAGGGTTTTAAAGTTGACAATTTGTGCTGAGACAAGCATTGCATAATGTTCTGCATGTTCTGCATGGGTACAATTTCTATTAACGAGACCATGTACAGCATACAGTATCGTAGGCATGGGGCCTAACAATATACATCCTTGTCAAACGTATCAAAAACACATTAAAATATAGCCTAAATATTGCTCTGGTATGATGACCACAATAAACACATGTTTTAATATACTCTTCAACATAACATGATGAAACCAAATCTGGTGTACTCTCTGCAGTAACCTCCCCATACATTAACTTGTTCTATTTTCCATTGGATATGCGTTCATCTGACATTATTTTCAGTCTTTTTTTTTCAGGGGAAATTACTTCCTAAACCCACCATGAAGATGAGCTGACTCATGCACTCCAGTTCTACCCACGCCTTGCTTTACCCCGGCAGATCTCTGCTGTCTACCACCACATACTGAAGAACTGGTCACTGGCCAAGAGAAGCTAGTGTGGTGAAATGTGCTATCAGTTTCCACCCAGGGAAAATCTACACCTCATCCATGGAGGCCAACACTGCATCCATCATGTCTTTGACTTTGGCATGTAATTAGCTGTCTTCACTGTAGTTTATTACAAATGAGCCTTCACATAATTGATACTTTAATTATAGTAAATGAATTGTTGCTGATGTACAGTATGCATGAGTGAACTAAACTATAACAACATATATGGCAATGGTTCACCCCTAGACTTTTACATAATTACTTTTGCGGCTAACCCACATCTGTATGCTACCAGCCTACCACAGTTCACACAAGTCAGATTGTAACCTTGAAGTCACAGAAACAACATCTAAAAACATAATCCAAACTCTACAGTACTTCAAGAGAAAAATAATCTGCGATCCCTTACTTTCCCCCCCATCGAAATCTTGGCTAAACCAACGGCCACTGAAACATAATGTAATTGGCTCCATCTGTATGTTGTACAGTACGTGTGTATGCTGTCTTAACATACTAGAAACCTATCAGTTCTCTCAAGACACGTTCAAAGGCATGTTCTGTATAAACATTTCCTCTTACAATCTGGTGTCTACTCAGTTCCCTTCACATGAGGCTCCCCTGTTATGAGTGTGTGTGTGTGTGTGTGTGTGTACATATGTGTGTGTGTGTGTGTGTGTGTACATATGTGTGTGTGTGTGTGTGTGTGTGTGTGTGTGTGTGTGTGTGTGTGTGTGTGTGCTTACATTGGTTTGGTCTACTGAGAGAGAGCACTGGCCCATAGCGGCAGCCTGTAATTGCAGAGGCAGCTTCTGTTTGAGAGCAGAGAGCCTGCTGGGTAATTTCCTTTAAAAGCGCCAGAGGAAGTATGGCTCCTTCACTTCCAGCACTTATTCAAATGGGTGAACTCGAGCCATTCCAGAAAATTAATCGGCCCAAAAGCACATTCTGAGTCTTCCACTGACGAATACATCTAAGATTAAACAAATAGAGCTAACACAACTACACGCTACTGACTATTCGTCATACAGTATGATACCAATGCAATTTCCAATGAAAAATAGTAGCCAACACCTTAGATTCTAAATATTGACTAGACTGTCTATTTTATTTCAGCATCTGGAGGAGTGAGGTGTTGGCTAATACTCGTATTAGAAAATATATGGTCAGTCTTAAAAGCCAAACTATGAAATGTAGACAGAGTTATGAAGGGTCACTCTCCTCTGTATCTGTTCTGTCAAAGCACACAAATAAACCCGATCTCTCTATGGGCTTCAAAGCACCCTGGACTGTGAATCAAAGGGGGTTGGGGGGGGTAATATACACCACACATATCCCTATAGAACATGAGAAGTCCCCCAGGACTAAGGCAGCTGGCAAAAGGTTACAACCTTGTCTGAGGGTCCGGACAATTTAGTGCAACACGAGTCTGCACACTAGCAAATATACAGCCACCTCTAGACACCAGAGGAGTTCAGTGTGCCAAATGTGAGGTCTCACTGGAATGAAACAATGACTGGCCGTAAACCAAGAAGGGAACAATATGCAATATGTTTCCTATCTAAGATTTATAGAGATAAAAATGTATATAGTAATAATTCATATAGATTTATAGAGAATGTCATCTTCTATAGAGCATCCTCCTTGCAACGGGGTCTGTCTGTCAGCTGTGTTGCTGCAGATGATGCCCCCAAGTCCATTGTGCTCTGCTACTGTAATAGTATTCTTTAGCGCATCTATTTCATACTTGAAATGAGTATACTGTATACAATTTGATATGGATCGGAATATATTTGAGAGAATTTCTTTTCTGATGATAAGTGGTGAAACAATTGAGGATTGTTTGCTTGGAGCTGTTCTAGATAGAACATCTCAGCCCTTATTGCATGAGTGTCAATCACGTACAAAGGTCAGTGGTGTAATTAGTCTGGCTTCTCAGAAGGTGCCACTGCTTCACAGTACAGCATAAGGTCTCCATTTACATTTTTAAAATATTCTCCAGTCTTGTGGAAATAAGCTGGGTATTCATTGCTCCATGTCAATCCATAACTCATCTCATGGAATCAATAGCTATGGTTTATTATTCTCATATGATGATTTGATATGATACTTTCTGGCATCATATCTTCAAGAACATCAGTGGAGGATTTGAGGTAGAAGAATTAAGGGAATCATGTTTTCCAAGTCGAAATGCAAACCTCAATTGGATATTGAGTGAATGAGTATGTGAGAGAAGAACAGAAATGGTAATTAGCATGCAGACATTTAATAATGGTATTGGAGAACTGGAGCCTTTGTTATTGTATATAGACAATCAGTCAATACCCATGCCCTTCCACTACACACCACCATGGATAGCTGCTCTTTCAAACACTACCGTTCAGTTATGCGACTGAAGCAAGCATGAGTGAGTCGACATGTTGAGGGAGTAACATACCCCCCACACGTAGCCCCTCTCCTTCACTCATCAAATATGTACCGAAGCTGTGCAATTCAAACATGAGCCTCAGCATGGACGTTTCACGAACAGAGGGCCAATCCAAACACACTAAATCATCATCACATTTGAGCCATGATACAAAACATCTGTATTTTATATAGATGGTATATGGACTGCACTTATATAGCGGTTTATTCCAAAGCGCTTTACAATGGCCTCTCATTCACCCATTCACACACACATTCACACACCAATGGCGGCAAGCTACCATGCAAGGCGTCAGCTCTAGTGCTGTCCCAAACGACTATTTTTCTAACGATTAATCTAGCGATTATTTTATCGATTATTCGATTAGTCTAACAACTAATTTATCGATAAGTCTAACGATAATTGTTGTACTGTAAAAAAATATATATATATATATATATATATATATATTTGTCTCCACCTCACTGCTATGTTTAGCCAACTTGAATGCCAACATGGCCATTTAGAAGTCTGTCCATCACCACAACACATAGCTAGCTAACGTTACTCTCGCTGCTATGTTATGATTAGCTAAATTGATGCTAACGTAGCATGCGAGCTACGAGCTAGATAACGTACAGTAGGTGCTCGCACCACAATGACAATAGGCTACCGTAGCTAGCCAGCTACATAGCTAACGTTACTAACACCAGAAGACAAGACATACGAACTGTGGTGAGCTACATTGCTTGTGTAACATTAGCTAGTAGCTATCCATTTTTCACTCATACACTTAATTGTCTCGCCTGGTAAAATAAAGGAAAAAAAAAACAACAAAAAAACGCCATTTTGTTTATTTACGACTAACCGACGCATATTACGCTAACCGACGTATTGACGTAGTCGGTGACGTCGACGACGTCGAATAATCGTAACAGCCCTAGTCAGCTCGCTCATTGGGAGCAATTTGGGGATCAGTGTCTTTCCCAAGGACACCTCGACACGTGGCCAGCCGGGGATCGAACCGCCGAAATGCCGACCCTGCGATCATTAGACACCAGCTCTACCTCCTGAGCCACAGCCACCCATATAGGACAGAACTGAGCATGTGTTTGTGCATAACTCTGCCTGCGTACTACCTTTAAAACACAGGTATTTTAGAAAGATCTCTCTGTGTCTCTGTTCAGATTGTAGGTCGGATATATTGTACTTGACAAGCGAGACACCGTCTGGTGGACAGGTTTTTCCTCTGAAGTTACAAGATGAGGCTTTCGAGCTGTCATAAACCACCAATGTGAGCTCCCAGACAAAGACCACATTTTCTATAAGCCTCCCACAAAGCTCTGTATACATTGGGATCTATCGCCTGTGCACTCAACCTTGCCATCCCACAACAGTAAATTGTCCTGTAATATGATTGGCCTAACAAGACAGAGAGAGGAAAGTTCCGGAGCCAAGGCACTAAAATATGGATCCAGGGGTTTTGACCAAACCCTTGAGGGATGGAGGATAGCAGCAGGATCAGCACTAGAATGAAGGATTTACGAGGGAGAGAGGAAGAGAGTCACTGATGATGTGAATGCACAACACGGCAGCCCTCGAGCTCTTCTCAGCTTTCAGCTGTCTCCTGTCTGCTGAAGCCCTGGCCACAGCTAGGACTCACAAACATCTCTCCCAAAAAATCCCTCCCACTCTCTCTAGCAGGTCTGTGTGCCTGTCAATCAATATTGACCGGGGTGAGACCCTGGGAAGGGCTTGAAAGCCAGGATACAAGACTGCAGTATATTTTGTTATACTGTACGCAGGGGGGATGTTGAATGAGAACAGTGTCAGGATTTCGCTTGGCATTCTAGGACGTGTCTTGGATTGGGCTTTAGGGGGGTTTACAGCATGATCTCAGAGTAAAGACTGGAAGAAGAAACTTCAGTGAACTTAAGCGAGCCCCCTAGAGGTAGAGAGGTCACTTTCCTGAATGGACACATTCAATCTCATGATAAGTGATGTACTGATGCAGTGTGGAGGCTGGTGGAGGTACAGGACGTACTTGTGTTTGATACCATTCCTCATTCCGTTCCATGCAGTACGATTAGCCTTGTCCTCCGGTTTCTACCCCCACCAGCGTCCACTGCTGTGCATTAGACGTGTGCGTTGCATGTGTGCATAGTTGACTGCATACATAATCAATTCAGCATAAGGTTTTGGGCACACTGAGCACCGATTTCCTCCATATTCCTCAGCTTGTTTTTTTTGTGCATACCAGTGGAAACATTTATATTGCTGCACATATTTCATTGGATTTTGAAGAATAGAAAAAGCATTGAAGTGTAAACCGAATAACCCTCCTTTTGCCTTCAGAAAGCCCAGGAGTTTTTGATATTACCGCCATCCCTGTTGTGTTAACTGACAAGCACTGCAGCTCTGTAATCCTGTAGCATCGCTTACTGGGGACGCCTGTAAAATCCATTAGAAAAAGGCTATACATTGAATTGCTGGAAGAGTATCAGGACTGAATGGATGGAGATGGTGGTCTACTTGTTTTGATTTCCGTCCATCACTTCCACTGCTAACCAGCGGGAAGCAACACAAAGAGCTCAGTGTCTCAGTCTCTAGGTGCAAAGGAGAGGAACTGCTATGCTGCATCCATACATTATACACTATACCTGCACACGCACGCGCACACACACACACACACAATGAAAGATTATAGGTTCTAGCTGCCTTCCCTACAATCAGTCACATGTAGAGACCCTCAAACCACAGGTCTGAGGCTCTCTCTACATAGGGGCTCCAATCAGAAGGATGCCCTGGCTAGGACTACTGAAGCATGGGCTGATTGAGGGGCTGTGGACTGGGAGAGCAGGCCCTCTGCTTGGGCTTCTCCCCAGCATGATGACATGTCATATAGACCAGATGGATCACCCAATGTCTTCTCCACGTCCTGTGTCAAATAACCCAGTGACTGGGCTCATCTATTCACAACCTCCCCCACTCCCCCGCCCCCACCCCTAAACAATCACCTGCATTGTGAAAGCATTTATAAGAGTGCAATCTGCACTGGAGAGCACAAAACGTGAAATATTATCCTCTATCGCCCACTCTCTCCCTCCTTCCATCCCTCCCACCCTCCACACGTCCAACCCACCCCTGCCCACTCATCTTTTCCCTCATCATGTAAAGGGACTCAAAGGAAGAAATGATGGAGCACTATCCTATCCACCTCTATTCCAGCTCTTAGACACATCCATACTGAGAGATCCCCCCCTAGACAGACATACTGTTGTAATATACTGCCGGTCTGTGATGTGAGCGTCTGTGGACATATCAAGTTATTGGCTCCCTAAAGCTCTTATTGTATCAGCAGTGCAGTAACCATTTATCCAACAGAAATCAAATAAACAGTTTGAGTGTAGCTGACTGGCTGTGTTTCGTGTGTGTGTGTGTGTGTGTGTGTGTGTGTGTGTGCATGCGTGTGTGTGTGTTATTGTGCGGACTACTACCGCCTAACTATCTAGGGGGAAGTATACAGTACAGCAGAGGCGCTGTTAGGGTCTTGAAACAGCCCAAGTTTCGTCTAGACTCTAGAGGGAGGTGGATGGGTAGCTGAGTTTTTGGTTGAGGAGTGGGGGCTTGTGCAATCGACGCTGATGCGCTAAATTGATAACTTAAGCCGGCTAACTTTGGATCATCCTGTATATGTATAGCTGCAGTAGTCACTACCAGCATTTTCCACAAATTATAACTTTGGTTGTCAAACTTGTTTGTAACAGGACTGAGTGGACTTGACAGGATTAGGCATTAAAAAGAGGACAGACTGCCAAACACTGCCAAAGACTGTCTAGAGAGCATTTGTAAACAGTAGGCAGTATGATCTTTAGGACACAGCCTACATAATGTGAAGCATCCAGGAATCCGTTTGGAATTAGAAATAACGAATGAATTAACTCTCAATTGATTCCCAAAACTGTTAGATGTGTGGCTGCCAAAGCTAAAAAGCTAAAACAGTGGGTTAGAACGTGTTGATCAGGAAATCAACCACACCTGAGAACAAGTGGTTAGCATAATAGCTAACAGGTGCAATTAATTAGTCTGTCACGGGTCATTAGGGTTTGGGGATCCTTTATAAGCGCAAGTAAACATTTGTCAGGTGTAGCAGCAGTTCTATTCTGACAGGGCTTTTGGTAATCTAACGTTAGTTGTGGCTACCAGTAGGTTTTTGGTTAACAACATGGCAGTGGCTATCAGACTCTCCTTGTGCTATGTTCTTCAATTCAAAATGGTTTGTTTCCTTTGTATTAGAAAATTCATGTGGATATTTCTTTGTAATTGTGTGTAATTGTGACTGTGTTTCAAGGCCGCTTGGGTTTTTTGCCTGCTGATTGGAGGAATAGCCTGTTATCCTGCACCATAAATTGTTCATGTCAATTGTGAAAAGCAGAATGTTATGGTCAAAATTATTTAGCGTTTTAAGCTTCTCTTTCCTCAGGTGACAGTTCTGGCTAGTATTACCTAAATGCTGCCAGAGACCGCAATGATGGCTCTCAGAACAGCATCAGTGATCTCTCGGGACTGGCTCCAATTCCTTCCTTCAACTCCTGTTCAAGCTTCCAGCAAGGCTCTACCAAAACCGCTACACTCCTGGAGAAGTCCAGCCTCAGTCTGGCAGTGATGTTGCTAATGGCGGAAGCTGAATATTGCTGTCCTGAAAACCTACCTATTTCTCAAAAGGCATTAGGCTATGAAATGTCAACTAGGATTGACATCAGTAATCACTTTGTCAATCTATGAATTATAGAGATGGGGTCAGTTTAATTTGTTCTGTTGATTAGCTATTGCCCATTTCACATGCTAAGCAAAATGGTAGCTGTTCTACCTTACTCTCTGAGGGTGATCAGCAACTATGAAAAAGTGGCATGGACTTTCTGTATTGAAATCAGCAGAGGTGTTAGGATCTTGAAACATTGGGGGCTTAGCCCAGTCCAAGTTGTCAATGGGGGGGATTGTTAGTGGCATTTTGGGTTGAGTGGGGGCTTGTGCTAAATCAACGTTGATGCACTAAACCAATGGCAAAAAAAAAAAAAATTCATCCGGACATCCCGGGCTATTCATAAAACATTCGGAGCTAGAGACCTGGATGTCCAAGCCTAACGACCTCACTGCAGTACAGGTATAAATTAAGATTCCAGACTACTGTATATTTTGCATGTACTGTGGAATGGCAAACCAAGCAGAAACACAGCAGTATAACATGACCTTACCAGCATGATAATCTTTCCTGAAGGTTGTGAGAGGAAAAAAAACATTGCAGTTCTCCCATGGTCTCCTAAATGTAGCTACAGTACTGAATGCACATGGTTGTAATCATGTCTCTTTAGACCTTGGAATTTAAAAAGGTGAATTTTTGGGTGAGATATCATCAAGGAGCCAAATGAAGAACAGGGTCAATGCAGTATTTTACCATCAAATACTCCACATCACATTGTCTCTATAAACAGACACTATACACGTTGGACTTTAGAAGCCTTCTGTTCTGAGTATCAGTTAATTGGATTTGAATGTCAAATGCTTGCATGTTTACAAAACTATCAACAATGGCAACAGCAGGTTCTTGTTTGTCATCCATGAAATAGGAGAGAGAGAAGGAATGTAACATGAATGTGATATCATCCCATCTCAAACACCTTAGAGAATACCTCTCTAGGGAAGGCCTCTCACCAGAATAGCTGCGATGGAAAAAAGCTCTTTGGGAAAACACATTCTTGAATCAATGTCAGACACATTCAAACAAGGCCTGTTTCCTTTGTTCTTCCCCCCCACAGTCCTCCTAATGGCTCTTCATCTTCAATGCTAACAATGAAAAAAGAGGTAAAATGATATTTCAAATTAGCAGACAAGTGCCTCATTAATGCCAATTTGACATTGATACTTGCAGTAACACCCAATGGAGATGTATTACTACCACTACGTTCCTTTAGGCAAATCATTAAATAGGACACTTGCCGCCAGATCCTACCATAAACACTGGATGAGGTTTACAACTCTCTTGTGGCCTGTACAGTCAATTACAATTACCACAATGGCCTGGCGGTGAAGATATCTATCGTACAGCCGCTGAGGTTTATCGCCGTCCCCTGCATTAACAGCGTGCAGCGTCTGTCACGGTAGAACAGAAGAATCTCACTGAAGAACATAAAGCTGTGTCTCGTCTTCTTTGAGCCGTAGCTCAGACACGCAACCTGAGATCTTCACTCCACACATACCTGATCTAGCCACCTTTCGATGACTCCAGACTAACTCATGGACCAGGGTGGTGAGTGATAGGGGTGTTAAAACATCGCCATATGCATCCGTTCAGGCAGACATTGAGTCTTCTTTTCCCTCCATCAAACCCAGCAGGTGTTGAACCCAGATACACTAGAGGTTTAGAGTACCGTCATACCATCAATGCTGTATGTACCCAATCTGGGTCAATGTTTGTACTGTACTCAACAATGAGGTTTAGGCCAGTGATTTATTATCTTAGCTACTTACTTAACTACTGCATCCATGACCAGTCACGACCAGTCACGCTGAGCCATCAGCGAAGAGCCACTTCTCTAAGAAGGAGGAGCGTAGTGGTCCTAGTAGTGGTTAGATAATGACCTCATCAGCAGAGTTAGCCAAAGGAGAGCAGAGGAGGTTTAGACTCCTTTGTGAGCGCGGCAGGGGCCACACTAAATCCTATTTGGCCTCCAGAGCTCCGACACAGCTCTCTGATTACATCTACGGGACACTTCCCAGCCATTACCAGTACGGCTGATGGGATTCAATAGTGGATGTAATGACACTAAGCGGCAGACTCCACGAACATGCTGGGATACTGGCAGCGAAGCCCATCGGACCACCAAACATCATCACTTGGCCATTAAACAGGGAGAGTAGAGTAGGGCATGGCTTTAACAGCCACTTAAAGCCAGTGCACTGTGCGGCCAAGTATGCCATGTAAACACATTCATCTCCGGGTGTGGATAGGGCTCCGATCAACTGGTCTGAGTCTTGGCTGGTGGCTTGTTAGCATTGCATCACTTCAACACCTACGTAGTCCTCTTTACAGAGTTGTTGTTTTTTGTAACCATCACATCAATCAGTAAAGCTAACAATAAACTGGTAGGTTGACTTGCTCTAACCTAGTATAACATGTATATTTTGGCATAGTGTTTTCGAAATGTTATCGATGATGTGCGAAAGGGTGTGAAACACCAACAGAGGATGTATTGCTAATATCCCACTGCCTTGTAGTAAACAGAAAGTAAGACTGTAGCCCCGTCCCCTGGCACAGTGATAGGCAGCCCGCTTTAGAGAAAATGGCAGGCTGAATAATGCAGCCGTTTGTTCTGTGGGATGAAAAGAAGCTGGCACTTGGGCACTTCAACTGGCATGCGATCCAGTTGGGCAAAGTGCCGTCCTCAAAAAAAAAAGAGGCCTCGAACAGGCACTGGCTTCATAACAAACGGGCCAGAGGAATGGAGAAAATCACACTTTCTGGTGGTCTGCGGGTCATGAAGTTACTAGCCGATAAAAAAAACACCGAAACATTTAATTGAGCTCCGAGGAAGCCTAACAGCCATACCTGTTCCACTTGGACACAAACCCCCTGCTTGTGGCCATGGAAACCAGACACTGTGAAAAAGCACTGTGCAAGGTGTTTTGTCCCCCCCCCCTCTCCCTCCCTTCCTCATTAATGGGTTGCCAAAAGCACTTGACTGTAGCGAGTTGAAGACCCCCCCCCCACCCCCTCCCTTCTCGCTGGGTATTTAGCTCAGCCCAGAGGAACTGGGGGGCCAGATGAGAGAGGCCTGTGCCAGGGGCTCCAACGTGCCAAGCAGCCACGGAGCCAAGGCAGTTGCATTTGGTGTGATTAGATAGCCGTTATGTGTCACACAGGGCTGGAAAAACTAGGCTTTCTTTCTTTCTCTTCCACGGATAGAACAAAATAAAAGAGTGTTATTCAAAGCAGATAAGGAGGAAATGATTGCCGTCGTTAGTCTCTAGTATTACGAGGAGAGTGTTTCTCATCCTCCGAACAAGGGCACTGTGTTATTCAAGAACAAGAAAGATGATATTATAATTATCAAAATAGAAGCGAGCCTAACTAGCGTACTGCATGTCTAATGGCAACCAGAAGGCAAAATGTAGGTCTATACTGTATATTCATATCCAGAAGGGGGATGGGGGGGATATCTATTTTTTTTTTCTCAACTCTATTAATGCATGCACATAATCAAAAGCTGATGACTGATATTGAACTACATACTGTAGGACTACTGTAGCATTGACTCATGTGCTGCTCATTAGAACACAGACCCAACCTGTCATACTTGGATTACATACGTAATTCACCAACGATGAGTTAATGGTATAATACCTGCTGACAGTTCTGCTCTTTTGTTACAAACTTTTCACCTCCTCTATTCAGACCAATGCACGCCACTTTTCTGCCTTTCAGGATGATTATTCTCTTGACCCTTCCAGGTTAAGGCCATTCCATTAGGATCACCTTTCACAAAATGGCCCAAGGCAGCCAGGATAGAGCCATGGAGCCACAGCATCGGTCCCTGCAGTCATCACTCTGTCAATCAAGAATCCCCATTAGGCTTTTGAAATATTTAAGGCTAAATACACTTAGTAGAAGGCAAGCTGGCTGAATTTTCTTCGGGAACCCACATTCGCTCCCCTTCTCGCCGAACATTTTGGACTTAACATCAGAAGAGCGTTGCAGTACATTGCCTGTAATCATTTGACTCTGAAGGTGAATGGTACAGATGATGACCATTTCCGTAGTGCATCTATCTATCCGATGCATCATGTTGACATTAGGATTAAAATAGTCTGGGAGAGTGAACATGTAAGCTTCGACATTAAACTTGCAAATGTGATGGTGATGAAAAGAGCGAGTGGCACTGTACATTAGCCGTCCGCCGCTCCAACAACTTAATGGATGTTCATTACTGTGCTATCAGCTTTGTTCCTTCAATCTCTTCTTTCTCTGGTTCACTGCAACCTACCATTACCATGCCCCATTCACTGATTTCCATGGAAACTTTCAAATGGCTCACTAATGCATGATTACATTTCAGTTATGGGAACAGATTCTTTATTTTTTTGGGCACCTCAACACAGAACACAGAAATTCAATAATAATTTCACTAAAATATACATGTTAAGGGGATTGGAGTAGTATCAGACTAGTATCACCAAGTGAGTGCAGGTAATTAAACTATGCTATAGTGGTTACTACAACTATATATGTTTTCTTATGCCTTATCCTACCCATTTATCATTTCACTGGTGTGTATTGATTTAAGTATTACTGTCAACTGATTCCAGTTTTTCAGCGTGTTAATTGGACCATTGTTTGCTCTGAATGGTGCAAAAAATATGTACTGCACTGGAGCTCTTAAATAGGTTTTAGTTGCTGAATTGTGTCATCAGGAAGTCACTGTGGATCTCCGGATAAAAGCTGAGTTACTGAACATGGTACCCAGGTAAATCTCAGTTTCTCCGTTTCTTGAGTATGGTAACGTTAAATGAAGGCATCTGAAAGGTTACAGGAAACCAGTTCTTTTGAATGTGAAACCAGTTCTTTAGAATGTAGACTCTGGTGCTTGTCACCGGGGAAAACGTGATACCATAATAAGGCCTACCCGTCTCCAAGCACAACCCAACTTCCCCCATCTGTGGAGTGTGACCCTACAGGCATGCCAAGGTAATGTGGGGGTAATTCTGCAATCAAATAGCTCTAAGAGCCTCTCTCCGGTGAGGATTCCTCCGCCTGCAGCCCTCTCCTAGGCGTTGTTCTGCCTGTTATCTTTGGCAGCACATAAACCTGCACAGTCTCAGGGTTTCCTCGCTACACTCCAACCACCGTCTCATCACACATATTCATGTTTAGCTCATTAAGTATTCAAAGGAGAACTACATCTTCAACATCTGCTTGCTTGAGGGGACTATGTGTGTGTGTGTGTGTGTGTGTGTGTGTGTGTGTGTGTGTGTGTGTGTGTGTGTTTGTGTGAGTGTATTTGTGTGTGTGTGAGCCCCATCCTCCATCCTTGAACAGAGCTTTGCTCATCCCCCATTCAACCTTTACTTTGCAAATTTTCCCTCATTCCCATCCATGACTGCAGTGTTCAGTGGGTCATGAACAAACAAGTTTAATGGGTTTCAAAAATGTTTTCTCGCTTTACCCTCCTGTTACCTTGCAGATTAAACTGAGAGATTTTGATACCACTGAAATGCTATTTAACTTATTTTTTTCAGCATGAGCCTTTATTTAATCCTCTAAAAAAGAATAAAAATAAATAATATAAAGGAAAACAGTTACTTTAATCACTTTACATAGATGATGTTCTGGGTCAATTTGACACGGTTGGTATAGCGAATAAGGTTTGTTAACCTTAAATAAACTTCTCTTTTGTTCCCTTTCTCACTCCTCATCCTCCGTCATCTCTCTCTCACTCATACATCGGCGCGCACACTCACTCACTCACACACACACACACACACACACACACACACACGTACACACACACACACACACACACACACACACACACACACACACACGTCACACATGGGGGGAGGGGGGATGGGGGGCATACCGAAAAAAGTGGGTCCTACCCAACCTTCCCTCTTTCTATAGAACAGAACAGTATGCTCACTCTTGAAACATCAGCAAAAGACTTTCTGTCTGGTGACGTGCTAGAACAAGGACCCCAATTGAAATAAGCCAGTGGCTTTCTTGGGTTTTTATCCTGTTAGTTGACCTTGTATGTAATATGTACTTTCATGTACCTACTTCTGCAAATCTTCTAATAAAGTTTTCAATCAATCAATCAATCAATCAATCAAACACCTTGACTATGACGATGATTGAGGAAGAGGTGTCTGTCTGAGGCCGAGGACAATGTCGAAATGACCTCTGAAAGGTCAGACTCCTCTGATGAAGAACAAACTTCCTTACAGCCTGAAAGTGAGGTCTCCAGGTCAAATAATAAAACATCTTGAACGGTCCTCACTCCCCATCCCCCCATGAAAGCCAGGGAAGAGTGTCTGCTGAAAACACAGAAAGGTCCCAGATCCCACAAGATATGCTATTAGAAATGTGAAATAGGTAAAGAAATACATAAACTCAGCATTTGAATGGTTCAAAGCATTTTAATTCATATTTTTGTTTTTTGTTTTTAGGCTGTTAATGACTATTTTAAGGTGACTTATAAAGCACTGAGTCAATTTGACCCAGAAGATAAAAGGTTATACACCTATCCAAGGCTATACACCTTATCGAACATCACAGGAGGGTTAAAAAAAAAAATCAACGCAGTTAGTGATCAATACAATAACACATTCACACACACATTCATGCACTCATTAAAAAACAAAAGCATATTTTCCTTGACATTGAACAGGCCAAAGGGTGCAGAAACGAATCCTGCTGTGTGTCAAGGGCCAAATAGACTTCCAGGGTTGGGCTTCCTTGGACAATTCAAGGGAAAGCCCTTTTTATTCTGTGAAGCAGCCTCCATCTAGTCCAAAGCAGCGCAGAATAAGGAGATCAGAACAGGATTGTTATCCCCAAGAATGGCTGTCATTTGTTCATGGTGGAACGCCAGTTACCAATTCCAGGTAATTTTACTAGTAAAGTCTAACTCTTACTGTAATAGACTGTTGTACAGATTCAGATCCAGGCAGAACACAACCATATTGGACAATGTTTTGTTGTGATGTTAATGAACCCCTTGTTTGCACGGTTTAAGATCAGGCATAGGCCGTTGATCTGTCCATAAACCCTCACCTCCACACTCACCCTGTAATCCTCTTCCCAGACAGACTGATGCCAGCTCAGCACGGCTACAGCCTGGAGTCCCCCCCGGTCTAAAATAAGCTGAGACCCTCAGTCTCAGGCCCACTCTCAGGGGCCACATGCTCTAGAGGCTACCTCATGCCCCAGACACTGAGTGATAACTCAAAACCTATGAGACACCTAAAGCTGCAAACCCACCACGGCCCAGGATCGTGTTCACGTCCTGACATTTGGAGTTTTAGAGGCTCTCGTTCGCCTCTGAAAGATAAGCAATGATAGTTGGTCAGTTAGAAAGACCAAGATTGTGAGCTGAATTAACAATTGCCCCAGAATCCAAACTCCCGAAAGAGCAAACCATGCGTGAGAGAGAGCACAAATCACTCCGGCCATAAGTCATTAATATGTCTATAGTGTGCACGGCACTCATTAAAATATACAGCCACTTAAAGTACATCTGGAAGAACTATAGTCTCAGTGACCTTTTAGAGAAGCATTTTCAATAAAGAAACAAATGGAGGGCGCCCTTCTCAGTCTCAGTGTTGACACGGAATACTAAAGTGACTAGCCTTGAGCCTCCGCACTCTCAGCAGGGCCCTGAAACGGCCCAGATTAAACTGATAAGACCATAGCTCTCTTTGTTGCCATAGATTTTTTATTTACAGGACACGCTTGGGCTGGGATTCAATATCACCAGGGAGCATGCTTTGAATTTCTATGAGAAAGATCTATGATCTTTCTCAGCATAAATCTCACTCAGGTTATCATTCCCCAACTCTGTCCCTATCCATCCACACATGTGATGGTGTAATTGTCATAATCTAATCCATTGTTTGATAAGCACACCGTATGCCCCCCCTAAAGATCAATGTGCGATTACAGAAAATATAGAACAATGAGATAGACATCCCTGTGAAAGCCTATGGGGTGCATGCAAACTGTTACTAACAAGAGGTTCTCTAATCTGATAAGACAGGGCAGGGGGAATGAGGGGTGCATAGAGCCTATGCAAAGCCTCAGTAATTATTGTCTCTTTATAAGATGCACATGGTTCAATTTTACACAGACTTGGATCAATAGTGCGCCTGAATAAACAGTCTTGTGGGATTGTCTTGTCCGCCTGAGTAAATTCAAGTGGAAATTGGGTTGATGAGCAAATATGACGCATCAATATTTCATGAGATAGAATTTCTATCATTTTTCTTTTTGGGGGGGGGAGGCCAAGACCCTCGGATTTGATATTCTAAAAAGTCTACATTTATATTACAAATATGCAGAATTTCAATCCATGAAATGAATGTATACAAATTGAGGATATCACAATTAAAATCAAGGAATAATATTTCAATATAACACAGATTTATTTTCATGTGTAGCCACTATTTTGTTCCCAAACTCCCAAATTCCACACAAAATCAACTCTTAGCGGAAAAAAAACTATTCTGAGTCATCAACAAAAAAAAAACATTGTGACCTATCTGAATGGATCCCAGCATAGAGAAGTGAGAAAGTGTAGCTACCTTTTCTATATGAAGCGAGAGACGGTCAGTGGCATTGTCAGGCAGTGGCTGCATACACGGTTGTGGTTCCCCAGTGAACTGAGACAGATGTCACTGGAGACACCTGCTCTGGCTCAGTCTCCTCCTCTTGGTCTTGGGGGTCTTTTGCCCTGCCCCAAAATAGACCCATCGCTCATCCCACTGGCATGCTATTGTCTTAAGCATGAGCTCGGATTTATGGTCAAACTCATTAAGTGACATTTCAGCATTTTCTGATGGCTACAAAACAGAAAGTCTTCAACAAATAATTTCTTTGGCATAGCAGTTTGGATTGCTCCTTATGATATTTGCTTTGAGCCTATGTGACTTTATGTGAAAAGGGAAAAATATAGCTTTGATGAAGAGAACTAAATTAGTGAGAGACATGGAGAGAAAAAAAAAGATCTAAGAAGCTTACTGTGGTCTATCTTACCAAGGGAGGATGTCCGGGGTTGGGTGGGGGCTGCACTCTCAAGCCATCTGTTTGGATGTTTCATGGTGGGCTCACATCAACACCCACATGATTGACTGACAGTTTGGTAATCCAATCTCTGCTGCTCCTACTGTGTAGCCTAGGACAGACTTCCTGATGGTGATGGAATCATATCAAATCACATGGAACATCACCTTGGGCGTAGTATCACACCTAAGGGCATAATAACAAGTGCTTTAGTTAGAGTTACTGGACACTATGGTCATGAGGCAGAAGGATACAGTATTTAATCAGGCCCTTGCTGGTGAAAGATAAGAGAAACAGAGTGACCTACATTCCTCTTCAGCTGTATGACAGATGTCCTGGTGTCTTTACGGTGTAGTGTATGCGTGTGTGTGTGTGTGTCTGTGTGTGTGTGTGTGTGTGTGTGTGTGTGTGTGTGTGTGTGTGTGTGTGCGCATGTGTGTGTGTTTATGATGCTGGGGTTCTACAACAGGACACACAATTAAAATGTGCAACTACTGTAATCTAGAATATGTTCTCCTTTCTCAATATGGTATGCACCATGTATTCATCCTGTTTAGGAAACCTTAACGCTAAATATGAACAGCAAAGACTAATTGAAAGACTCACAAAGACATCCAAGCTCCCGTCCGCCTTTCTCCCCATGTCATGACTCACTTTGTGAGCCTTAACCTGTAATGGGCTGTAAGGCTGTAAGCTGTGTTTGACAAACGACTGAACTCTTTTATTCATCCCTAGCCTTTGAAATACAAATCTGGGTGTATAAGCTATAGGACGTATTAGTAAGAGGATAGCATATCTCACGTTGCACATCATAGTTCTGCAACACAGCTGTGGTACAGTACATAACGACAAGGTCATGTTTCATAAGTGTCTTGCGTGTTTCTGACTCATGCTGGCCTTCCTTCTGTGCCAGGGAAAATCTCTTTGAAAAAGAGTGATCCATTCTACTGTATGCACACCTGCACTGGCTCTAGTCTGAAATAGGCAATATATATATAATCATTCAAAAATGTTCATCCAACTAGCTGTAGACTGAACGGTACTGTAAGTTCATCTAGTGTATTGTGGTATTGAGTAGGAGGTTTCCCCCACCTCTACGGGAGTTGTCTGGGCACTGCATGTAACAGGATTCAGCTCAGGTACTCTAGGTCATCTAGTATCATCTCACAATATGCTACAGCAGATGGTCGTTTGTTTTAAATAAGTTTCCCACCATGTTAACTCCTGTAATTGGAGGAGTATAGGCATGAGAAAGTTCCCTCATCAAAGTGTTGTGTACTTTATGTGACTGTTAAGCAGTGATTCAACAGCGAGGTCTCTTATGTTTCCGGAAATGTTGTGAGTTTGTAGAGCGTGAAGGATGACCTGCTCCCCGTCAAATACACCCACACGCTGCTCATCTCCCTAGAAATACACGGTGTGTAAAAAACACACTCTTGCCAAAAAAACGGACAAATATAGCTTCATGTGGATTTTATATGACGCTGCCTTTTTGGTCAACTTCTATGCCCCCCATACAAGTCATTAAATTCTAGCCAAGAAGTAAACAAGCACGCAAGTCACTTTTTCCGGGTTGATTTTACTACAACTACTTTGGGAGATGTTCCATGATTCAACTAGTGGCTCATTATCATGTTGTGTAGGCTACAACCTTGAAAACCTTGAAAACATCAGAAGGATGCATTTCTTTTTTATCACAGTGTATTCTGACCCTGAGGTCTCAAATGTATGGCATCATCACTATCTGTATGAACATTTGCTTCTCACATAAACATGTTTGAAAAGCCATACAAACCCACGTATTGTATCTGCACTGCAGATAGTACCACGGTAATTCACAGAAGAACCACATCAAAACAATGAACAACAGTCCAACATAGAAGATACAGCAGCTTCAAAAGACAGGGCTGATGCCGTGTCTGAGGCACTCTCTACTCCTGACGAATTAGCAGCAATTACATCATATTTATATATGCTTATAAATACTGGACACATATTTGTTTTCCAATCATCCCAATCTGTCCCGCAATCCCATCTGTTTATGCTATACCTATCATCAGCATTTTCTTCAAAAGAGCGCCCTCGCATTCTATTAAAGCCCTATCAGAGAGCCCTAGGGGGAGTTTGTTATCTGAAGAGGCCCAGCTTGTATTACCGCCAGGGGTTCCCTTTTTCCCACCGGCTCCAAGCAGCCAAGATTTCAGGCTTTGTTCAAATGTGTCCATCCAAAACTCATAAAGCATCCCTCCAATGGGAAGCTTATGCTTTTATATCCATCACAAGATTAAATATTTGGTTGCCAGGGGAACGCAAGCTACCGCGTGCTCTCGAGGTGGAGAGGTTGCAAGAAATGCACTGGAAGCGCAGCCCAGTGTCTCTGAAGGAGAATACATTCTCACTCAAATGTAATGGGACTATCTAAAATTGTTAATAACAATATTGTAGCAATAACTGCACCTGTATACTGTAGCATCAGAATTCAATTGAATTTTCAGATCAGATCACATTGCATTGGAAAGCGAGATATGCTTGCATTGTTCAACCAGGAAGCAGGCTGGGGAGTAGAAATCAGCTGTGACAGATGCTCTCAGACAGTGTCATTTCTGAAACTCATTAAAATGAATGAGGGCCACTGGATTGGGCTAAATGTGTTTATCTGTGGCCAATAGGAGTTGAAAATTGATTGAATGTGCTCAAAGGATGAGAGTTCAAATGGAAATATTGGCATTTGTGGCTGTGACAGACACAGCAAATGCAGCATATTGCCAAGAGGAATTTCATTTCCATTCACAGATATTAACCCCGATGCAGTTTTCTATTCCTATAATGAAATGAAAGGGGGTAATCGAATCAGATGTTTCACCAACCAAAAATGATACTTTTTCTCGCCCTTCAAGTGAAGTGTTGCAGTGGGCAGTGCGGTCTAAAAGACAAGATTCATTGCGATTCATAGTGTCTGCATCCACATTCTCTTCCACATTATTTAAACCACACCAGTTTTACAACTGAAGTCATCACACAGTGTGTTTTTTCATTATTTATGGCTGCTCTGAATGATTCAAATTACAACTAATGCTCACTGATCCTCACACACAACCTAATTATTCATACCTCCAATAGACGGGGTTTATGAGCTTATCAGGAATTGATTGTCTCTGTCATTTACTTTTTCATCTCATATCACAGTGAGGTATTTCACTTGGTGGCCTTTTCCTTCGCCCATATATCTACGATCTTCAGAGGCAGTGTTTCCTCTACATGCATTTCATCGTGGCGGGCCGCCACGATGGAATTTCCTCCGCCACCATTCAGATTTCTCAAAAAAAAAAAAAAAAAAATTAGGCCGCTTTTCAGACCTTCACAGCGCTAGACACACCCACAAGCGCGAAGCGACGCGCTTGCAAAACTGTTTTGTGATTGGTCGAATACATCTAGGCTGCGTGTAGTCTACAAACTACTTCAAATGTTACAATATGCGCGACGACGGTGCTGGATCCTGGATCTGTGCATCGGTGTGCAGGAAGAACACGGAGCAGGCGCCAGACCAGACTAGATAATCGTGGAGTGAAGATATTATGAAAGTGTACGTGCTTGTCGATCACCCGTCGCATCGCGTACGCTTTAATAATCTCTTCACTCCACAATCATCTAGTCTGGTCTGGCGCCTGCTCCGTCTGTTTTTCTTCCTGCACACAGGTAAACAGATCCAGGATCCAGCAGCGTCTTCGGGCTCGCGCAAACAAACCCGGCGAATTTTTTTACTTGCCCCAGGCAAGCGTTACTGTTGAACCCTGCTGATACATGATTCTTCCCTGCACATTGACAATGTTTTCTCTCTCCTCTTTCTTCTGCGTTGTGAAGGGATCCACTGCAGCGTACACGAAAAGCGGCTACTGTGTCAACCGCTTCCCATAATAGTTACAACAACCATAAAGCCTCCATAATGATAATGAAAAGAAGGGGAGACGAATTTTTTATTGACAACGGAATTACATGCTGGAAAAACATGCAGACACAGACAATAAGAGACACACGGGAGAAGTACGGGAAAACATTTTATTTTTTTGGGCCATCCTCGAGTTTTGGCTGAAATTACGTCGTTGTTTTGAGCGCGTGCGCGTTTCATGCGGTCAACGCTACCCGCCACCATTGTAAAAATTGCTGGAGGAAACACTGAGAGGTATGTTGTTATGTGTTTTATGTCTACCCCTTCAAGTAGATTTACTAACCTAAGGGCATGGTGTAAATCAGTATAACGTATGTACTGTGCTATAATAACATGTGAATTCCTGTCAAAAAAAGAAACAACAGTATACTTCCAAATTCCATTTCATGTTGTGTACTATGTAAAAAGCAGAGTCAATGTATACAACCGAATAGATGTGAAAATGAGAAAACATAATTGCATCGCATAACACCATCTAATCAAATACAATGCAAATGCAAGCTGCGGTTTGGAATCAGCTTTGCAATGACAAATCCATCTGGACCATTTCCTTAGTTAAATCTTTCAACAGGTAAAATCGCCAATATCCAACCAGAGATATTGTTACAAAAGAAAATCTCAAGGCTCTGTTATATTTCAGCTCTGGGACAGCTTGGTCTGTGAGGGAGATGACCACATACACTGGGTCAGACAAATCACATGACATAACCGTTGTTCATTAAGGTATCATTCATCTTCTTCCCCAAAGAGAAGATCATCTAATGCAGTTCGCAGCTTTGTAAGCAGGTAAACAGTAACGATCTGGACTCGATCAAATACCGAAGCCTTTAAATGACCTGTCTTGAAACAATTACAGATTGCAATCGTAATACAGATGCTTTGGCTGTTACTGCGTCTATTTCAAGACGTAAATTTGCCGAAAATGAGATAATGGTGTAACAGTCTTGCTTTAATGTGTTTTAGCCCTCACTGTAATTGCCAAACTGCTGTACAACCCATCTTCTACCATGGTGTGAGACCTTAGGCTGAGGCTTACTTTTGTTTTCAAGGTTAGGTGATGAAGTGGTCCATTTCCTGTAAGGTCGTACGGCGCCTGTTGCCAGGAAATATACAGTGTGCACCATTCAGTAAAGGACTACATGTCAGCAAGTCCAGTGATATCATCGGACTAGTTCAAATGAACATAACAACACTAATGCAGTTCGACAAGGAACACTAACCATATCATACATTATACCATGAATGACAAATCGTCACATAAATCCAAAGTGGTGTTGATTGCTAGCAGTGAGCCATGTGAAGGTGAACAGAAGAGAACAGAAAGTCAATGTTCAGTTAATAAAGTACTGTGGTTATATAGGCACTCCTGGCACACTGACATACAGATCATTGAAATAGAATGTCTTGGACAGACATGGGGCCCACAAATCTGTGCAACAAACCTGTCTGTGTCCAAAACAACCCATGAACAATGGCGCCTAAATGTTGCCATGCTTGGTGTAAATGATGCCATGCTTGGCCTAAATGGTGCCACGCATGCCCGCCTAACAACAACTGGGTACATCTGCTTCTGATGTACATCCATAAAACCCTGTGGAACAGCACTTTTCATGGCTCTTTGACCTGGTGGAATTACCCAACACATAAATACTCATATGGCACAAAAAAAGCTATTGTGTTGGTTTGTGAACTATTTCCTGAGCGAAGCCAATTTCATGTGATTTATTGGACGTGGCCTATGACCAGTGCCCTCCCTCTGTCACTATCTCTTACCGTGATGTCATGCCCACCTAATCTCTCTCTCTTTGTTTCTCTTTCTCTCTCTTTCTCTCTCTGCTTCCAGCTGCTTTTCTCATTAACTGCCCACCTGCTGGAGAGAGAAAACAAAGACAACTTTACCCGTCAAACTCCAGGAGGAAGTTGAGGCACCCAGGGGAGGCCTTCTTCCTCCCAGGTTACAGTCTGGACATAACTCTCCGGAACCGGCCGGAGACTGGTTAAAGGCAGCAGTAACTCTGGGAGGGGGATCCCACCTCCTCCTCTAGCCGCCTGCCTCCGTCCAACAGGGGAGGCTGGTGGAGGTAGAAATCGGAGGACGGGCTCATTGTAATGCATGGAACGGAACAAGGAATAGTGTCATGTTTGATACCCTTCCTCATTCCGTTCCAGGCATTACAATGAGCCCGTCCTCTGATTTCTACCTCCACCAGCCTCCCCTGCTGTCCAACCATGCTCCCTCCTGCTACACACTCAAAATGTTGCTGATCCGCCGTTTTGCTCTCTGTATTAGTTTTTTTTCTAAACCAACTATCTTTCATCCAGCGCGTCATCTCAAGAGTAGACAACCGCATGTAGCTCTGTGGTTGTCTGGAGAAAATGTAAAAAAGGGTTTTCCATTCATAAAGTAAAGCAAGTAATCCCGAGCCCCCGGAGGTCTGAGTTCCCTAGAGACGGAGATTTAACAGCTTGTGCCTCACCTGCCCTCTTTATCCATCTAACATGTGGAACTGTAACCAATCTGAAGCGTTTTCAGGACTTTCCCAAACCATGTTCAGAGGGAGGTGTGAGAGAGGAAGTCAGAGACACTCGTCTCTTTAGAACTCTCTAGGCTGCGATAAATGACAGGAACAGTGTTGAACATTCGCCTTGGGAATAACAAACTAGACCTGTGGAAACAGTCATCTCCATACCTACAATAATCATGTTTAGTTGTCTGATTAGATCAGATCTGACTCATTTGAGAATAACTGACATGGGGAGAAAAGTGAGTACTTTTTCCTGTCCAGAATGGTCACGGTAGCAAAAAGATGGACAATAAGAGAACGCTGGAACATCGCATACTGTACAGACCAGAACCGAAAGCCTAGAAAGAGAGCCAGGGATCTGAGAAAGATTCTTACAATGCCATATTATAAACGGTAGTTCATAGAGACAGATAACTGTATGGTTATTGGGGGGTTTTGAACGGAACTTGAATGCCATTGCACTTAAAGATATTTTTAGTATTCCATGTTTCTTTCCTTCCAAGTCTGTAATCAGTGTCTTCATCAGGAAGGACTCGCCACTGTGTTTGGAGCCGCACTGCAGAGTGAGTCATGATAGCTGAGTTCAATGGGCTGCCTGTTCTCAGTTCTGCATTCTATACACATATGGGCACAGGAGGTCCCTGGGGATAGCAATTCTAGTTTCCACTCGCAAACTCTCCAGGAAAGATGGTAAACTTCATCCAAGGCTCTCCATAGATCCTATCTCCTTCAAACCCCACGCCTGGCCACCTTGGGGGGACTGCAAGACATTATAGAAAACCATGATATTGCTCTCCCACTTAAAATGCATTCGTGCCTGAACATTCCGCCAAGGACAATATGGTTATGAGGGTACCCCCTCAGGGTTTTCACTCATTTCTCTCTGCTCTCAGTGCTTTTTTATCAGTGATCCATTTGAAAGAATCAAATCCACATTAAGGATATGTGTGGATCTGTGAGTATGTGTTTGAGTGCGTGTGTGTGTGCGTGTGCGTGTGCGTTCAAAATGTCTTTTTGTCAAGGATTCTTGAACGTCTTATAATCCCATAGATTTGAGAATTTCAAAGCCTCATCGCTGAACTAAGCCTTCGTTTAGCATTCAAATATACTGTTGAAGGGATGGATTAAAGTAACCCGATTACTGAATTGTACCACATCTGTGAAAAAGGTTCTTAGAAATATACACAAGACAAAGTTTTTGATAGTAGTCAACTTTCAACGGATGTGAGAATGTTGTTTTTATTAGAACCTCACTAGGAAAGGTTGGTGTGGACAACTATGTTGCGAACCATATAATTACTTCAACCAAACTTGACATATCAGCCATATCCTAGAGTAACTATGTGCAATGATTACCATTTCACCAATTGTAAGGACCACGATTAACTTTAGAGTGCTAAATTGTAACAGGGAAATTATAATGGGGGTTATAATGGAATACCACTGACAGCACCTAAAGCATATCAGTTTGTGATACAAAGGCTTAAAAGGCTGCTAGCAGTGTACTTTTCAACATAATTTGAATGTGTCCAAAATACTGAACTGTATTAGCTGTATGTTTCATATAGTTTCCATGGAAAATCTTGTGGAGGGGAGGGGGAAGGGTCAATGTGTGTTGAATTTGTCTTGCTTTGAAACCTTATGATGATCAGGCAGGAAGAAGCTTGGTATGCTAGGCTACTTACTGCTGCCAGCGTCCAACACACTCAAGACCAGGGTCAAGGGATACATAAACCAGATGTCGTGTAACGTGGATACCAGGTGGAGAATCAACTGGCAAGTCTCTCCATGTTCAATTAGGGAGGCCAATGCCACATGAACAAAGACACCTTCGCATCTATCATCAAAGCCGCACTGTTTATCTACCGCGACAGGCCGACGGTCGATATTCTCCCTCCTCTCTGACGCCTCACGAAGCGGACGGAAAGCGAACTTCCTAGAATTACTGAATGAGAGACACTGTTACCATGACGACAACTGTGCGGCTTTCAGTTCTCGAAGAAAAGAAGTTCTTCTGGCTGGATCTACTGAACAGTAACTGAAAGGGGAATCATAAAATGAAACTAATTGTGATATTGTGTGACCACATGGTTCGGTCCTCGGTGTCACCCTGGTACACCGTGGAGGAGGTGGCCAATGGGAGGATGAGGACCAAACTCCTGGCCATCATGGGCAATCCTTCCCATCCCCTACACGACACTGTGGCAGAATAGAGAAGCTCTTTTAGCAACAGACTTTTATAACCACGTTGCACTAAGGAGCGCTATAGGAGATCTTTTCTGCCTGCCGCAATAAGACTGTCCAACTCTTCCTCCGGCTGGTTTAATCAGGGTGATCAGAGTCAGGCTGGGGGGGATGTTAAATCACACCGGACTGTTCCTACTGTGTATATAATGTTTCAGATGTCTATTTTATTTTATTCTATCATCACCTTATTTTTGTTGTTTGTGAGCTGCCGTGACGTCTTAATTTCCCCTCAGGCATCAGAAAAGTGAAAACCTATCTATCTAAAGGCTGCCATTTCCTCTGGGCTCTGAAAACCGTTGGCCAAAACAACCAGAGTGTGTTATTGTTCCGTAGCATGCGATGAGAGCCCAAACAGAGTGGAATGGAGAGTAATTGCCCAAGGTATGCATGGGAGGCACTGTCTCAGCTGGACTTCTCTTGAGAATTTTCATTAGAGGCGTGACTCCTCTGTGCGGTGGCAGCGGGGGCCAGATCGTGGCGTTCCTTTATAATCATTTATTGAACTGGCCCCAGGGAATGACCTAATTTCTTTATGGTTTACAGTGAGGGCTCTGTGTCTTCATCGATGGTCACTGCCGCCTCCTGCCTTCACTTCACCGCAGCATTCAACAGCTCACAAAGGGCTTTAGACGCATGGGGCTGGATGGAAGGATGTGTGTCAAAAGAGAAGCCGATGAGCCATAGAGTTGCGATGGCAGCGTGAGGAGCATCACGTGAGAAGAGCACTCCAGCCTTCAACCCTCATTCACGGGTGGGTTCATCATCATAGGGCCAGCCTGGGTGTCACCGGGGAGGTGTTAAGGATGTCGAGTCCAATAAGGCAAGATAAGAGGCATGACCCGGTTCCAGTGGAGTAAAAAGGTTGTTGCGTGATTGAGTGAGTGCTGATCTCATTGAGCGAGCCCCATGGAGAGGGTCATAACGTCAGTGAAACACAGAGTGCAGAACCTGAGACTCATAAGAGATGAGTGAAAAGCCTAGAACTCTTTCTTTTCAAACTCTTTGTCATTTTTCAATCACAGCTTAAGATGTTTAAGATGAGGTTGTTAATTATTTTTTCGCACGAAAGACCTGGAGGAGTAATCAAAGAATAAATTAGCCAGCCTCCATCCTCCACTGCACTTCCCCCGTTTTTTTTTTTTTCTGTTTTCAATTCAACGCCTAATCCACTGTCATCATGAAGAAAGTGTGTGATGGATGACCACCATATGAAGCATGCTGGGAAGTAATATTCTCAGCGTTGACAGTATCTTAAAAAAAAAGAAGAAAAAAAAAAGACATTGAGCACTGTTTCTGGGCATTGCTAACATCCATCAGCTGATGAAACAACTAGAGAGTGGACAGGAGGTGGGGGTGGGGGGAAGGGAGGGTATAATTATAGTTTTCTGACAAGGTGTGCATAAAATTGATAAAAGAAAGTATGTAAGATGGCAGAAAAAATGGAGGCCAGATAATCATAATCCTCCGATAGTTCAAATCCTATTAGCTACGGGTCTCTGTCTTACAATAAGAGGGGTCAGGTTATTGCTGTGATAGGGATCAGAGTCTGTCATCAACGTTGTCCCATAGATCTTGCTGCCCTCTGCTGCATTAGCTATGACACTGACAAACCACCATCAAACACGGCCGTTGCATATTGCTCTGAGGACGAAATGACTTCGGCCTTCCTGCAATGTGACACAGCGACAATAGATTGTTGTTATCCAGGGACAGATGAAAAAACTAATTAATTTCATCCCCTACACGTATATTAATTATTGCCTCATCATAGAGTAACGCAAAGGTCGATATGTTTTAGACATTTTTAAACGAATGATTGTGTAAGTTGCAGACTGTGATGACTGTGCTGTATTTCTAACACTGTATAGCTGCCAACTCTTAGTACAAGGTAGATCGCTATTCCAAATGGACGAGGGACCTTCACAACCGGTCCACAATGCGCCTAGAGAGGCTTACATAACAGGATACCATGCTCATGTAAGGGAAGGATCCCCACTCACTTACAGAGGAGTTTTCTCCAGACGAATTCCCCCAACGTCTGCCATGGTCCTATAGACATTGTACTGAACTGTACGTACGGTAGCTGAAGCAAGGGTTGAGACTGGGGCCTTGTATCTGGAGGCGAAGCAGGGGGAGATGATTTATACAGCCCTGTGTTCTCTGCTAGTCTAATCGCTGGACCAGACCTGGAGAGGGACACGGTCCAGCCACCTCCCACACACTGGGAGAGAAGCCAGCAGTTACCAAGTGGAACCTCTGGTTATGAGTGTGTTTTATATGTGTCATGTGCATGAGAGGGTTTATGTGTGTGTGTGTGTGTGTGTGTGTGTGTGTGGCATGTGTGTACTGTATGCGTGCATGCATGCGTATGCAGGGACCTCATGAACTTGCCCCTCTGCTACAGGATGATTAACACAGTATCAAGATGATCTATGAGGGGATTTTCCTTCTCATATAATCCCAAGGTCCTTCCCTCTAATGTAAACCTCTGCGGAATATGCCTCTAATCCCATGGTTATTGGTCCCCGAGAAACTCATGGAATTAAGGAGAGAGTACCACGCAAATGGAAGGAAACCGACCTCCCCCCATCCCCTTCACTCAGAGAGAATGAATAACTGTCTGACTACGCATGACGAGATAGGGTCAACTCTTTGAAAGGCTGAGGACAGTAAGATTGTGGCCGGAAGCATTGCAGCAGAGTGCGGTAATCCATGCGGTAATGTCATGCTAGGCTATTCGAGTTAAATGAGGTCTCGGTACAGTGGCCCTCGGACAATGGTATTCCGTTCCAGACAGCTGGGCTGGGCTCCCCCCAAACACGGCTTTGTTCCACAAGCTTAGACTCACCCAGGGCTTCCCCAGTGACATCATCACACAGCTGATTGGAAACACAAAGGGCCTGCAAAAATGGTGCCATCTATTTATAAACCTGGAGCAAATGCTAGGATTTTACTACTTGAGTCATTTGTGTTGGAATGGGGCTGCATGTTGAAAAAAGAAAACAAAATTCTCAGAAAAATAAGTAAGATTCTCATAATAAAGTATGTTACCACACAGCACAAATCTACACCGAAGACATCCCTTTTCATGCGACTCTATCTGAGTGACGCAACATCGAACGCCCGGTTTTCTAATCAAATATAGGACAGTCTGTCCTGCTTCTACATGACAAATTAATGTAAATGATTTCCCCCATGCAGTGCATATAGAAAGTTTAAATGTAAATGACACGTTAGCGAGGGGCATCTTGTATGAAACAGCTTGTATGACACACACACACACACATATATATATATATATATATATATATATATATATATATATATATATATATATATATATATATATATATATATACACACACACACAGGTTCTGTTGGAGACGCCAGAACACTACAATAAACTGACCCAGCTGGAGGGTTCCTTGATCCAGTTTTGAGAGCTTGTAAAAGAGAGCGCCTGGAGACTCCTCTCCAAAACACAGTACGGGAGAGTAGCCTAAATACAGGGCCTGTGGAGGAACAAGCCCAGCCAGCTTCAATTACACACCGCAGAAGAGGAAAGAAAGGTGAAGGTTAATCAATAAAGCTGATCCCCAAGTTCTCCTCACCAGTAAAGAGCTACAGCAGGCAGGCAGCCTAACGATGCATCCTGGGGATTCTAGCCAACTTCACATTGAGTCAATAGTTCTCTCTCTCGTTCCTGTATTGACAATAATCATATTCTATACATCACTGACTATGACTATATAACTCTGTGCATTTCAGTGATTCGGTTCTATTAAGTGAGATTCATTCAGAACAGATTCATATGACAGTAAGTTATTGGCCAACCCTCCAATTAAATTAAGTAGTTTAATTTGAGTCATTTGCATAGTATTAATATTGACCTCCACCACAGCACGGTAGCTCATGGGATGTCATATTAAAATCCTTGGGCAGCATGCATCTGGTAGTGATTGTATTGTTTAATATCAATAGTTTGGGGAAAACTGGACAATATTTTCCCAAAACCTTTCAGACTAATTGGACTCGGGTGTGTGTGTAACAGCATGGAAACTTAGTGGGCGGATGGGATAACATTATCTCTGAATTGAGATCAGATCGATTAAGCAATTTTGCTGGATAAAGAGCCAACAACACTCATGGGGAAATCAATGCTCTAATTACAGCATTTTGAAACTTTGTAAGACAATTCAAGGATCATGACTTGACTTTATATCAGCATATAAAACGTGTCTGTTGGCATAGACTGGGCTACAGAGTTGAATCACTAGTGTGTTACAATGAAATTTCAGTGGTCCTTATGAAATTAAATCTGACAAAAGTGTGTGGGTTATGACAAACTCACCACAACTATTGATTCTGACATATTGGATGAAAGGTTGTGAGCCACAAAAGAATGCACTCATAAACCTGGCATTCTATTCCTTTTCAGTATTATTAGTTTTCAAGAGTTTCTACTATCCCAGTAGATTTGAAGAAAACCCCCTACACTACCAGGCTGTAAACTCATATCTCAATTTCAGAAGAGCCCAGAATACAATTGCAGGTAAAGGGGACTACCAGAAGGCAGGCTAGATCAGGTTCCAGACCCAGACAAGACATCCAGACCCACATCCCTACAGGCTTGACCTCTGGAGCGGCCAACACATGACATCATCCCTAATTGTCTTTCCAGAGTCCCATTTAAAACACTTATCTGCTCATTAGCAGGTTAAGAAAACGTTGTCCGATGGGAACAATATAGATCACACCAGAGAGAATGCCAAAACCTGCCTACGGTACCCGTCTAAGACTGAAGACTCCGTGTGGGTTTGAGCAGTGCTGCTGAATGACAGAGAACACCGCACCGCTCAGCCACTGGAGTTTGAGTTTCACTTTGATAAACGGTTGCAGTTAAACAGACGAAAAGGACTGCAGAAGTAATTAATACAGCAACCCAGGGTTCAGAGCATACAAGGGTTAGACTTTAAAAGTGGTCCCAGTGCCTGACACTTCTAATTTAAGAGAATAAATCACTGGAAGGACCAGGCTTTCTAGTACTATTACTACTCCACTAGTTTATTCTAATGGTTGACACAACCCCATAAAAATTGACCAATTAGTCTTGCAAAGGGTAACTTTTAAATTTAGCAGTTATGTTGATATATAGAGGAACCTACAAGGGACTACAACATAAGTACATGAACAAATATAGTTTCACAGATTCAGTTATTCATAATTTAACATTGGTTAGAATGTCATATCAGAACATTATTTCTTATTGCTTGTGCTTGCATCATACTATCAAGTGTTTATTTCATTGATTCCATGGTCAATAACTCACTCCGTTCCTGATTCAGAAACCAGACATATCACAGGAAGGATAACTTTGGGAAAGAGTGAAGTCATATTCATCTTCAAGAGCAGTGGATTATTTGACTCTCTCGGGAGGGGGGGGGCGGGGGGTTCAATGTACCGTAATGGTAAAAAATGCTGAAGTTGAAAGAATGTGTCAGAGGAAGAAATCCATCATGCTGGGTCTCTGTTTATTCCTCTGCTGCGTGTCAGCTCCCTCCTTAACAGAGGTTGCTGTTGTTAAGGGTCACTGAACCACACGCCCATTATGAGTTCAGAGGGAGGACACATTGAGGCCACATTAGCACTTTGTGAACGAGACAGCATTCTGTGACTGACCACTTCAAAAACCCACTCAAAGTCAAATGATGACCCAAACCGGATACCACCTGTAGTTCACATGTTGAGATGTAGGCCTACCTATCCTAAGAACTTCTCTTCTGCTCGACGCAATCCCACCACACATTTTCAATCAAAATTGATTTTTTTTTTTTTTCAATGTCTTGTTTTGACCACTGGCCTTAACGAACAAGAGGCCAGCCAAACAACTGAACTCTCAGTTGAAAATCCACTATCTAAGGCTAAACGGACAACATCAACCGTATATAACCACCTTTTCTTCATGACCTGAACTGTTAATGCTTCCCAAGAGAGTCATGTCCACGTGATGATGTGGCCAATTAAATATTACTACCTTACTGGACTTAATATTAGTCAATCACCCTTGAACCTTCCCCTAGGGAACTCAATGGACCCATTGTTTCAGCGGGATGGCGGTGGGGGTGGGTGTTAGGTCATAGTTGACGGTTATGGGCTGGAGGAGTGTGTTTGACTTGACTGACCTCACAAACATTTCTCCATTCTCAACTGTCAGACCACGGTGTGTGAGTTAAACACTGGATGCAGAGGTGAAACACCATGGCCCCCTATGGGGCTGGAGGTTCCCTCAGAAGTCAGAGGAGCCCCTATAAAGAGGTCCATCTTGGCTGGAGGGAGATTGTATGGATCCACAGGAACAGGCCGGCCTTTGTGTGCTCGCCACAGAGGTGACCCCAGGGGCCTGTGGTCTGCCGCAGGGCTGAAGGAAACCACCAGTATTAACACGAGGTGAGCTCACCATCCCTGCCATTCACTGTATGTTTATGTAGAGCAACGTGCCATACCGCCGCCATTCACTTCCATCTTTGGCCTTGTATCATCACTGGCTTATTTATTAACGATGTATAGAATACACAATTGACTACAACGCTTTTTTCACCTCATATAATAATTTCAATCACAATGGCAAACAGAGAAATTCTCTCACCATCCTAAGCAGATGATCCATTGGTTTCAGGAACTACCTTGCCATATCCTTGCCTCTCTGACGTGTGCTGACAGATTTCCAATACACATAACTGCTCGAGTACAACACCCTTTCTTCTTTTATAATGGCAATAAAGAACATCCTGAGGGACATTACCGTTGCAGGAAAACGATTTACTAATAGAATAGAATGGGAATTTTGTCATTTACCTCTATGTTATATCATAATATGCAAATAACAAACAAACCATATCCGTTCCTGTAATTCCTGACAGTAATTAATTGAACACAACTTCAAATACAGTGGGGAAAATAAGTATTCAACACATCAACAATTTTCTAATTCAACCTATTTCCATTTCAGCTATTTACATGAAATATAGACCAGACATCGGTATTAACTCAATAAAACTACACA
The DNA here is from genome assembly GCF_963989245.1 of Nansenia antarctica. Lineage (NCBI taxonomy): Eukaryota > Metazoa > Chordata > Actinopteri > Argentiniformes > Microstomatidae > Nansenia > Nansenia antarctica. Next base: position 25,386,579 of record NC_137690.1, read on the forward strand.
GCTAAAGTAATTTAAACATTCCAATCCATAAAAAAAGCTATGTGCAATAAAGTGGAATGACACAGGAAAAAAGTATAGAACACAGTAGGAACCACTAATGCCACTAGGATGCCACTAATGAGTTCTCCTACCTGTGCTAATTAGAATCAGCTGGGTTAGTGCATGTTGGTGGGTAAATAGTTCCACTCTTTGAAAAAGTGTTTCCCACCTCTGATTGCAAGTAAACAAATCATTTGTCACCAAGCTTTCCTGCAAGAAACATCTCATGATTGGTAGAGGCAAAGAGCTCTCCCAAGACCTTCGCAACAAGATTGTTGACTGAGCAACATAGTAATGGCACTGGTTAGCGACGGATTTCTCAACTCCTAAATGTTCATATAAGCACAATTGAGGCCATTATCCAAAAATGCAAGGAACATCACTCGACCATCAACCAGCCACGCACAGGAGCTCCTTGTAAGATGTCCGGCCAGGCAGTCAGAAAGTTAGTCAGAAGAGTAGCCCAAGAGCCACGGACTTGAGCAGAGCTCCAGAAAGACCTGGAAGCAGCGGGTACAGTTGTCACAAAGAAAACATTAGACATTGCACTCCACCGCCACGGTCTCCATTCGCGATCACCCCGGAAAACTCCATTAGGCTACTGAAGAAAAAGCATGTTGAAGCTTGTTTGAAGTTTGCTACAGAACATTGGAGAAGCCTGTAGATTACTGGGAGAATGTAGTTTGGTCAGGCGAGACAAGAATCAAACTTTTTGGCAACAATATGAAGCGTAATGTTTGGAGGAGAAATGGCGCTGCATATGATTGTAAAAAGCAGGACACCGATCCGAAACAGACAGCAGCTGGTGAAACCTGGAGTCGCCAACCGACGGACCGTTCAGACTTTTATTCTGAAAAATATAAATACATTTCAGCATTGTTGAAAACCGATGACACACTCATAGTGCGAAATAAGGGGGAGCTCGGGGAGCTATAGCTCCCCTAGTGGTGACATGAGCTCCCCTGGAAACATGGTTTGTGAAATTTTGGGGGAGCTCTAAAATATTGATATGATAGCCAAATAAATGCTATTTTGGTCATGGTTTTTCTCAAAGGTGTAAAATAAGGGGAAACAATTATATACAAATAATAATTAAAATATTTTTTTATGATTCATGAAAAAAAAGATTTTACCGCGCTAGCCTAGAGCCGCTCGGAGCGTGGGGGCACTGTCTGCAGGCATCCACTACCCACTCGCGAGCTTGTTTACTACGTGCGTTAAAAAACTGTAACCTGCGCGCCATTGTTGATGACAGTGAAAAGAAGAAGAAAAGATGTTGAAAAGAAGAATGCAACTCACCGTGGGCGATTTCTATCCAAAGAAGTCTAAACAAAATGATGAAGAGGAAAATCCATCTGTAGCTGGTGGTGGTAGCACATCTGTAGCTGGTGGTGGTAGCACATCGGACGTGGGGACTGATGGTGCTACAACAGAGCCGAGAGAAGAGGCAGCTAACGTTAGTGCTAATGCTAACTTGACTGCTAACGTTAGTGCTAATGCTAACTTGACAGCTAACGTTAGTGCTAATGCTAACTTGACAGCTAACGTTAGTGCTAATGCTAACTTGACAGCTAACGTTAACGTTACTGTGGGGGCTGAAGAGACACAACCAGACAAGCCAAGACAAGAAGCTAACGTGGAAACTAATGTTAGGAAGACAACAACAAAAAGAGGTCGGAGGAGATGAGGAAGAGGATGATGATGACGATGCTGATGACCACCCGCCTGTTGCTGGAGATGGGGGGTGCGAAGATGCTGGGGTCCCTCTGGCTGGCTGGACCAGCGAACAGTGGAGTGACTGGACCAGACGTCTCCCGTGGCTGTTCTCAAAGAATAGTTGCTTAGCCTCTCATCACTACTTTTTGTGGACCTTAATGGACCTCCATTGGAGAGATTCGATCCAATGCCTTTTGTCACATCTTGGCTTAAATCAGGTCATCGCCTGTCCACATCATGGGCTCCTGGACGTAGAGCAAAGGCAGCTGAACCCAGGCCTCTGTGGTCGCTTCTGTGTTAAGGTAAGACCCGCTTTTATAGACTTGGCTTCTGGAACTGAACAAGATTCACCTAGAATCTTAAATCAAGATTTAAAGACTGTCTGTGTTGCAGAATGGGCCAAAATCCCACCTGATCACTGTGAGAAATGTGTTTTTTCATACAGGAAGCGTTTCGAAGCTGTCATTGGAAACAAAGGCTTCTCCACCCAGTGTTAAATACATTTCATTTATCTGTGTAGTTTGATTGAGTTAATACCAATGTCTGGTCTGAATTCCATGTGAATAGCTGCAATGGAAATATGTTAAATAAAACAATTGTTGAATACTTATTTCCCCCATCAGACTCACTATGACAATAAGGAAAATAGAACATCAACAGGAAGCATAGGGACACAAACTGCAAAGGCCACAGCTCTGTCAAGGGACAGTTTCATCAGTAAATCACTAGGTAAAGGCGTTTGGCTAAGAAATGTAAGCATATTTCATCCGTAGTGCTTGAACTGATGGGAAAATACACATTTTTGTTTTGTGTCATCATGGCCACTGGTCCTGTAAGTCTCTGACCAGATATTTGTTCAATGCTGTGTGATATCCCAGATGAGTAACAGAGCAAGGAATTACTTTTCTGTCAACTTTCCCAAGTTCTTTCTTAACCCTCACTGGACCTCTAAAACAGTCAACTGCACTGCACTGCATCCTAGTTACGCAACCTAATGGCAACGTTCACATGTGCTCATTCCACTTTAACACCCACCTTCAAACAGCAGCACACGGAAATAATAACTATCATTAACTATTCATTATCATGTCTTTCACCTTGTAAACCGTAAAGCAAGTCCAGGTGCTAGTCTTTGAAACGGTATTACATAGATGATGATCAAAGCCTTGGTCTTAAAAACACAGGAAAAGTATGAATTGTCGCATAGAGAAATGTCAAAGAAAATCTCTATATATTAATACAATATTATATAAATGGTACTTATTACCCAGAAAAACTGTGAACATTTTCCTGTAAAATGATTAGGGCTGTCAAATCCATGTTGTATGTCATATAAAGGAAAAAAACTAGGGCTGTCAGTCAATTTAAAAATGTGGTGATTAATTAGTTTTTATTAGTTGATTAGTCTAAGTGATTACGCCTAATGTCGACATGATATTTTCCACCTTGTTTTTCACATCAGTATCAGCGAACCTGCGAAGTGCTTTGCTGAGGCTGATCCTCGAAATCAAGGAGAGTGGCTTTGAAATTTGTCAAAATGTTCAAAGATTCTTGGGCACATATCACTGTCTGTGAGTGTGTCCTTCTTCATTCCTTGTTGCATGTTGTAAATAAAATCAATGCGCACACTCAGCGAAAATAAAACTATTGTATATTGTAAGGGTCAAACTGGAGAAAATGTGCTAATGGCATTGAAAGAACTAACATCGTTATGGAATTTATTTAATTTGCAGTAATTAACGTGTTCATTTTGACAGTCCCATAAATTCTACATTCCACCTTTAATGAACAACTTCCTAACACTAACAACATGACTTCAGAGGGGCTGTTTATATAGAGACAGTGATTTAGACACTGACTGGTCTCTACAGAATAATTAACCTTGCTCTTCCATGTATCCCCACCCCAGACCTGGCTATGTGTCTCCAAACAGCCGTCTCGGTAGCATACCAACACTACTGTATAAATCTTTTTTAGACCTTCTGAGCAAAACAATGACGATGTATTAGGATCACCAATGCCCTAATGACCCATTTCTAAGGCTAAAAGGACATGTGTGTTAATTTGGAAATACAGACACATCTGTAGGATGTAAAACACACTGCCTGCTGGAGGACAGCCATATTATAGATGACCAACCAAACCCATAGAACATGATTAACATACCACTATGTCAGGATAGTCAACAGGCATCCACTCAATGAAACACCAACATCTGTGCAGCAGTCTGCTCAAAGCAGAGCCGGCCGAGTGGACACGTCATAAATTGATGTTTAATATGTCCAATAATGAGAACCATACAGCGGTCCCTCTCCTAATGGAAGGACTTTCCCCTTCCACATTTTGCAGATGTTGGAGGAAACTCTTCATTTAGCGCCATTCGGCTCCACGTCAGCGGTGCTCCATCAGCGAGAACATAAGCCCTGAAATGAAAACAGTAGCCGCTGACAAGAAAAACATCGCCCCCGTGAGAGGCTCTTGTGCTTCACAGGAACACTGCTGCCTGGAATGAAAATAAAGCCTCCATGTCCAGGGGGCTGAGAGACAGAACCTCTCCACATTCAACCACACAAACTCTCAGATAGAGTAATGTTCTAATGGTTATAAAACCACCAAAGAATAGCACCATTGTAAGTGCATCAATACCAGACCGCCTCCGAGAGAATGTACATTCAGTCTTTCATACTTCACATACCTAGATTGTGTAACAACATTCTATATGGAAAATGTACATTTTGAATTGAGAAAAGCAACTTTTTTTCTTGGTGAATGTGGTACATGTTCCACTATTCAGGCATGTGCACAAGTACGGTCCAAGACTGGCTTGAGTCCTTGCACTTTTGCCCTGCCAGTCACAGTTTTTTCATCACTAAAAAGATGCTGCTCACTTTAAAAAAGCCAAACGTCTCTTACAGTTAGGCCTACTCTAAGACTCATACAGTTAGCCTACTTGAGGTGTGAGGTGAGGGCGCAATTGGCTCCTGGACCGTTGGCAACGTTGGCCTGTTTTCACCTTCTCTGAGGTATGCGTCACTCAATAAAAGTCAACAGAAGTGAATAGCAAACTCCTTTCCTCCACAAACTAAAGTCTAGTGAAATGAAGTGCTATTGCCAACCTTGATGGTGACAGTTATTCACGCCTCACGTTCAAATTCATCATCAGTACATTTTATTTTGACTGTCTTGCCCTATGCCATCATGATGCATAATATACTGTAGGCTAGATAACTTGTTTAGTAGCAGCATGGCAAGGAAAATCATCATTCCATGTCAAATATTATTTCTAAATTATTTTAAATCAATTTACGTGCTGTTTCTCTGACTTCAGCAATAGTGTGAAATTCTGAAATTCTGAAGTGTGAAATTCAGAAATTCTATGCACAGCCCTACCACTATCATTACCATGATAGAACAGTGGATTGAAACCCTGTTATGTAACCTCACCAGTGTGTTTCATTTAGGGTCTATGGAATAGCACACTCCTAAGACTCTCTCCCTGGTGAGACTGCTCTAATTGCCCTTTGGCATGACTATAAATTCAGGGTTTCCTTGCTTGGAAAACTTGATAAATGCCCCATTCATATATTTACAGTTGGATTGCATTCCTAGGCACCTGGAAGAGTTCTGCTTTCACACTTCTCAGGTTAATGTCAATAAATCTTTTTTGTAAACCTACACTCAAACAGGACAAACTTGGTCCCTTGCATGTCATGTTCAATAAACCACACGTTGCAGGTTCCAAGACCTTACCCTGTCGGCAGAGTAACTATGGGACCGGCATCCGGCTGTGGCTCAGGTACAACTTTGATCCCCAACTTTGATCCAGAAGTGGGCCAGATCTGGCTGACATTCCTGAGCCATCTTTTCCATAAAAAAGCCAAACCTTGGCTAGCATGTGGATGTGGCCCAGGTACGACTGTATTTCCCAGTACCCACACTCAGACCAAAGATGGCCCAGTTACTAAGTTACATTCCTCATACCAGAGCTGGCCCAAGGGCTGCCCCCCCCCACATTCGAACCAGGTCTGGCCTATATAACCATTTCCGACACTGAGCCATACTGTGTGTGCCACCACAAGACCAGATCTGGGCCACATAATTGTCTGCTGACTGGGTAGATGTATGACTGGGAGGTGTAGCGCGGGTTGCATTAGAACATTAGAGACGTTGAACCCCTAGAGGGAGAATGGTGCACAGATTCCGATTTTTTTAAATACATCTATTGGCATACAGAGAATAACCAATAAGAAATATGGCCAGTTTCAAACCGTCACCTATTTATCACCTCATACTTTGTGGTATTACAATGTGGAACAGAGATGTTCCCTCAGGAACCATCTTATTGGAGGAGTCACTCATATTTCATGTCAAAATGTCAATTTTACTGGCTGTGATGCATGCCAAGCTAAACCATACAGTATTCTGTCCCTGCCCTCAAAAGAGACCTAGGCAAATTTGACCATAGCAAATAAATACACAGCATGGCGCATTGGCGCATGGTCCAAGTATGAGATTCATAAATCTGACATGTCTGCCAGTGACTGTTCTATTCCAGGGAGACTCATATTGCCTAGTGCTCCATTAAAAATAATGCTCACTTGGAGTTCAGCAGCATTCCCAAAGCCTCATCCAAGCCCCATACCCATTTCAAAGAGCTTTCCAGCCTCACATCAAACACACTCATAATTCTACCATTTCAGTTTATTACCATTTTTGCATGCAGTTCAAATGTTCTATTCATCCATTTCTATTTTCAGAAACAACAAACAATACCCTAATGGAACACATTATCCATTTAAATCATAACTTTGATTACAAACTCTACTTCATTCAGTATATTTGTACAGACAAATATGGGATTGCTCAATGTTGTCACACCTGGTGATAGATTACTAATGTGATTCTCCCTTAAGTGGGATACTTTGGCAAGACAGACATTTGTGGCTGTTGCTTGGCTTGTTATGAAGTGAATAATAGGTTAGCTTTTGGGGAATCGTGCCATTGCATCCCCCCATCTAACCCTGTGAGAAACCGTTCCCCATACAATACTGCACAAGCATACCAGACACCACCATAACATGTCCTATCAGAGAAAGGCAGTGAAAACAGACCCAGACGACCCCTGGCTTCCATTTTATGGGTCCATGGCAGCAATAAGGCTTGTAGGGTTGTCATTGGATAGCTGTGTTCTCTGGGGAGCCCAGGCCCTGTCAGAGGTATCTGGCTGCCTCTCCTCAACCTTGGAGCCTGTGAGGTGAACCCTGACAGTGACCTAAAGCTAACCTTCCACCATCTGTTTTTATTTATTTATTTTTCGTTTGAGTTGCTATCAAGCTGACAGGGCATGAGTGTCCATTATCAGGCATACAGTCCATTCAAAAGAAGCTGAGTGACATATTCTTCACATTCCCCAATGTTACGATGTAACTGTGTAAAATGAATAGCAATATGATCTATTTGACTATGCTTGTACAAAAAAGTATTTAGGGCAGAAATGAATGTGTTGCTTACTCAAGAACGTTGTGGTCATGATACCCCAAACAGAATATTGATATGCAACTAAGCAGCTAAGGGTAGTGGTGGCCTAGTGGACAGTGAGTTGGACAGGTGATCAGAAGGTCATGAGTTCAAATCCCACCTGGGAACACCACCCTTCAGTAAGGCACTTAGTCCTAAATTACTCCAGGGAGACTGTCCCTGTAATCTCTAATTGTAAATCGCTTTGGATAGAAGTGTCTGCAAAATGGTTAAAATGTAAGCAGCTGTTGAGGTGTGGAAGGAAACAGACCTCCCATAAGATGCTGTCTCTCTGACTCCCCATAGGCTATTATGTGAGTGTGTGCGTGCATGCATGTGTTCTTAACGGGATCAGACTAGGTGTGACACTCTGTGGGATGGAGGACCTAAGGATAAATTCAGTTTACAAAAATAAACATTAATTGATTGCTTTCAAATAATACTGTCATTGAGCTGCTAATTAATAAATAAAAAAAACTGGATTGTGCGCACTGAGGGCAGGGGTAGAAGCAGCCCATGCAGTCCACATCCAAACAGTTGCACATGAACTTCCCAAAGGAGAGCAGACAGCCCTTGTTGTCATACACTTTGCTCTTGGCCCACATGGTCTGACTGCACAGAGAAGGAAACGGTTTAACACACACAACGTGTTAGGGTGTTTGGTTTTCTGTATGCTGTCTCCTGTGCAGGGCTACAGTATATTACTGTTAATGTTTTGGTTATCCTCATTGCATATGTGTGATTATGCTGTGGTGTATTTTGTGTTCGAACTGGTGTCCAATCTCACTTGTAAGGATGGGAACCGAGAACCGGTTCCACTTGAGAACCGCTAGCACATTTTTCGATGCATTGGAATCTTATCCCTCCGAGGTTATCTATTCTCTTATCGATGCTGGCATATTTTGTGCATTCGCTGACTGTGCGTCGCAAAAACGTGTGTGTCAGACTTATGGTGACGTCATGTTGAAGGCAACAGCCAAAAAGTTGTGCTCTGTCTGTTTAATTATTAATCTTCTAACCAAACTATTAAAAAAGGGCAAAATAATTTAAATTGGCGTCAACCGTCAATGGCTTGAGTAAACAAGAGAATTGGAACCTGAAGCTGTAGGATATTTTAGTAGGTACTTGGTTGAAATAGATCACGAGTAAAGCTTCTGAGTTATAGACTATTTATTCAATCAAAGTTACATGCAGTTTACAGCATTCCTCTCTGATGTAAGAGAGGGCTCTGGTCAATGGGTTGCAGGGTAAAAGAGTGAAAGAACTGTCTTTAGCTCACACATTTATACCCCCAATGATATGCTAATACAAGTCTATGACAAGGCACCTATACAGTCCTATCACCTTACAAAGGACAGCAAAGGTGTGAAAAGGGGGATAGGTTACAGACAGTATCACTCAGGTCAAAGGGCAGGGGGCAGGTCACAGGAAGGGAGGCCATCTTGACCATGTGGTCTAGGACAAAGGAATGCTAATTCATAAATCCCCCCTTGTTAGTAGAATCCTTACAGAACTATACAGGTCTATGAATGTGTGTGCAATAAGACAGACGTCTACAGGTTCTATACACAGGTCTATGCGTGTGTGTAAAAATATATCACGTGTGTGTTAAAATATACCACAAACACAAAGCAACAAATTCAAACTCCTGTACATGCTGGGGCTAATGCTAGCACACGCAAACGCAGAATCCAAAATATTAGCTGAGCTGGAGCAACTACGGGCAGAAAATCAAGAAGGACACAACCAGAATCAAATCTAGCTGACAAAGTTGGAATCATCAATGCAAGAATTGAAAGCTGAAATGACAAAACTGGAGTAAAGAACCGAGGAGCCAGAAGGCCTATCAGTACTGCAGAAGACAACGGGAAGAGATGTGAGAGAACAATCGGGTACCTGCTGCGCGATGATGAATGAAGAAAGAGATGTGAAAGTGTTTGCGAAGGAGCTGATTCAAGCAGTCTTTCAACCGATGCCTGAAGTTAACTTGCAAATAGAGTGAGCTCACCAATCTCTAACAACCAAACCAAGAAACCCCACTGCCACTCCGAGGTCCCTAATTGTTAGGTTTGTGGATTACTCCGTGAAAGATGCAATTCTTAGACAAACTTGGTGCCAAAAACAGATCCTCTACAAAGCGGAACCAATATATTTTGATCATGATTACTTCCAAGAGTTACAAAAGAAGAGATGGCTGGTAGCCTACTAGAGGTCATTAAACAGTTAAAGCAGAAAAACATAAAGGCCAAATGCATTTACTTGGCACAGCTAAAAATATACCTGGAGGAGTCTGGCGAGATGTTGTCATTTTTCTTTGTGACTGTTACGTCCGTAGTGTGTTTGTGTGTGTTTTGTTTGTTTCCTGTGTTTCTCCCAGGTGATTGTTCTTCCTCCCTGCCTTTGCCATGGTGATGGCCTGATTGACCACACCTGTCAATTAAGGGTGGAGGTGGAGGATAAAAGGCTGGGGGAGACATTCAGATGGTGCCAGTGGGCCAGTCTACAATTTCAGAGTTGTGTGGTTTAAGCTTTAGTGTGTGTTGCTTTCTAGTTAGCTTAAGCTACTGCTATTGTGTGGTTCAGTGTGTGTTGCTTGCTAGTTAGCATAAGCTACTGCTATTGTTTGGTTCAGTGTTAGGGCTTTCACGCTGCCAAGGAACCGTGCCCGTTCCGGTTCCTGTTCTGGAACCTCCAAACCTTGGTGCTGTCTGGCGAACCAGCCCGCGTTCACACCAGTTTAAGCAGAACCATCCACGTCATCAACAGATGGCGTTGCTCAATGAAGTAAACACAACAGTGGCAAAAATGGCAGATCGCATTAATCATCTGTGAGCTTTACTTCAGATATTTGTTTTTATCCAACAATCCAACATGCACCAACTGTTTATGATGAGATGACGTAAACGACAATTACGTAGAAGACAATTACGTATAAGGCAAATGGTATGTAAAAAGTATATGTAACATTATATGTTTTGCAGACGTAGCTATAGCCTACACCGGAGCTGGGAGACCACCAACTACCATTTGCCTATACCTGTGAATAAACGGATTACCATTACCATTAAGGCTGCGTCTCATCGCCCCAACTCTTCGCTGTCTACACCAACCACATCACCTGCAGCACAGAAGGGATGGTGCTGCTGAAATATGCAGACAACATGGCCTTGGTGGCCCACCTGACTGGGGCCGACGCCCTGGACAAGTACCACCAGGCAGCAGAAGACCTAGCCCTGGTGTTTCAGCAAAGCTCCCTGGAGCTCAACACCAGCAAGACTAAGGAGCTGTGCTTTGGGAACAGGGAGAAGGCAGACTGTCACCACCTCTTCCAACCCCTCCGCATCAACGGCCAGCTGGTTGAACAGGTACAGTCCTTCAAGTACCTGGGGACAGAGATTGACATCTCTCTGTCCTTCTCCCAGCACACTGACTCTATCTACAAAAAGGCCCAGCAGCGCCTCCACCTGCTGAGGAAGCTCAGGGCTTTTAACGTCAGCAAGGACATTTTAACCCTAGTTTACAAATCACTCATTGAATCCATTCTCACCTTCAATAACACATCCTGGTACAACTCCCTCACTGTCAAACACAAAACCAAACTCTCCCGTATAGTCAATCAGGCAAGTAAAATCATCGGCTCACCTCAAACTCCCCTGTCTGAAATCTACAACCGGTCACTAATCAGGAAAGCCACACAAATCACACAGGACCCCTCTCACCCCCTCCACCAATCATTTCAGCCACTTCCATCAGGCCGCCGTTATAGAACTCCACTGGCCCGGAAAAACACATATAAAAAATCATTCATTCCCACTGCAACCACCGCCCTGAACATTTTAAAATAGGAAGCACACTGTTTTTCTTTTAAACCACAAAATGTTTGCATTTTAGCTTTTTAAATCATAATACTGTTTCTTACCATTATTTTTAAATGACTAGACTTTTTAAATAGGCACTACATTTTATAAACACTGTTATATCTGTCTGTTTTTATTGTATGTATGTGACCTATGTGTGTTTTTAATGTGAATAACGTATTCATGAACTGCACAAAGCCTGTCAAAGGAGAATTTCTGTCACTCTGTGACAAAGCAATCTTGAATCTTGAATCTTGAATTGCCCTGTGGAGACTGGCCACCAACAATGATTACAGGAGTGTGTCACTTTTTTGGCATTGGGTGCAGGAGTTCTGCTATTCAGTTATAAAGGTGCTGCTTCCTGACCACATCAAGGCCCCTGATGCTATTAAGTTGATGGAGATGGCTACTCTTTTTTGACAACAGGTGGAGGGCACCTCAATGCGTTGGAGCAATAGACAGCAGCCACATTTCCATATTAGCACCTGAAGTGTTCCCACATAACTTTTATAATAGAAAGGGATGGCACTCCATCATACTACAGGGTGTTGTTGATGGCAAGGGTCTGTTCTGGGATGTGTGTGTAGGCTTTCCTGGGAGTGTACATGATGCAGTACATGATGCACGAGTATTGAGTCCCATTTGTGGGAAGTTGTGAGCGATGGACAGTTTTTCAGCCAACATATTGTCAATATCTCTGGACATGACGTAGGACCCTGCGTACCCACTGCAACCATGGCTGATGAAGCCTTTTTCTGATACAGGCCGACTGACAGAGGAGCAACACAAGTACAATGCCAGACTAAGCAGTCCTAGTGCAATTGCGGAAACAACCTTTGGGAAACTGAAGAGGTAGATGGAGGTGTCTCCTAAAGAGAAATGACTGCCAATTGGACCTTACAAAGAAGATGGTTCTGGCCTGTTGTGCATTGCACAACATTTGTGAAGAGCATGGGGATCGGTACATGCCAGACCCTCCAGTGATGGAGAACGTGCAGCCACCTGTGTGTTCCAAGAACGTCAACAGGAAGGAGCTGGTGTGAGAGCTGCATTGCTTGAGTATTTCAACAATGACTGATGGACAGATTAGAATTGTACTGTACCGTTTTTCTTTTCTATATTTCTTGTGTACCATAATGTTATTTTTTCCCCCATGTAGCACAGTTGAGAGAGAAGTCTTATTTAACAGTGTGTTAGCAAAGTCAATAAGTAGAAAAGTGAGTAGATAAAGGTTATTTAGTAACAGAAGTCCTTGTCTTTTTCCAAAAAGATTAGAGCCAAGGTCTCAGCAAAGGTCTGATTAAATAAACAACATTGTTATTAATAAATAAACTGGATTGTAACAACATTGTTATTAATAAATAAACATAACCAAACATATAACGGAAAGTGCACGTCTATAATGTTCTTTACATGTATAACGATGTTTCAAAAATAGGGTTAGCAATATGTACAAAAAATATATATTTAAAAAGATATACGATTTTAACAAGTGGTATGTGGAGTAGGGTTGCTGCTAGCCTCTATAGCAGAGACCATCCTCTCTCTCTCAGCCCCAGCAGGTAATTGGTGGACCGCTCCATGTATTCAAGCATTTTCTCCTCTCTCGCCTCTGCCCTCTCCTCCATTTTCTCATTTGGTATCTCTCATCTCTTTTCCTGGGTAACAGAAAACAGAAATAAACATGTTTGGAAAATATAAAGGATACTGGAAAATAAGGTTGCACAATAGACTATCAATCTCCATACATCATCATCATCAATAGAAGGGGGTCTAGCCCCAAATACTTACTTGCTCTTTTCCTTAGTTATGAGGGAGGGATTTCACTCCACGTCTGAAGGCAATATTAAATCACAAAGACATTAAGGCTACATGTCACACATAAGGCGACTGTAAAGTAGGCCTGCCAGTATATCTCAAATATTCCATTGCTACTTATCCCTCCAAAACATTTGGCCATGAAAGTTGATGGTTAGGTTGCCAGTCATTATAGCCTACCGTTTCCCAAAATAAACATTATATGCATTAGAAGGCAGAGCACATTTTGTAAGATGTTAAGACGTCAACACGAGCTTACAGAAATGTAGCCTACCGAAATGTAGATATGATTTGGCGCTACAGAAATATCTGATTGATTGATTGTCAATCAACGTGGCAACATTTACGTTTTAGGCTAAATGAATTATTCCAATGTTTGATTGACATAACTTAGTATATCTGAACTTCATTTTCAATGAGTAGTATGCAGTTAACCTATCGTGGTCATGTGTGGAAGGCCCAGGCGATGCAACATCCCCATCACCGGTGGCAGCTGTGGCAGAATTCAGGGCCCCTGTCGGCTGGTTCGCTGGTCGCTGACTCATCACACTGTCCAGAAGGTTGTAAGTTGGACATACATCGCCCCGTCCAGCTCTGCTTTTGCCCATGTCCTTCTTGGTGTCTTCTTTCCTTCTTAAAAAAAAAAAAAAAAATCCTTCTTTATTTTCTTGAGTTTGTTGATTACTTGGTCTGGCGTCCTCCTAAACCCAGCCTTCGCCAACTCTTCTACCAGTTCGGAATAAAGTGTTCCTTTGCATGTGCTGCTCTCCACTCTATCCTGGAATTCTGTAGACACCCAAATTGACAACAAACATTTTGTTTCCTCAGCAGACCAATTCAGAATCTTTCTGTTCATTTTTCCTCTTTCGTCGTTCTTGTCTTTCTTTATCTCTTCTTTTCTCGTCTTCCCAGCTTGAAGATAGCTAGAATATGACACACCCACTGATGACGTCACGGCTCTAGTTGTTGGTTTGCGTTGCGAACCTACAAATGTTTGGTTCCAGCTGCGAACCAACTTTTCAGGTTCCGAACCAATTTATTTACGGTCTGAACGCACCGGCCAGTTCCAGACTAGGTTCTGGAACGTGAACCTGCACAGTTCCTTGGCGGTGTGAAAGCCCTACCTGACTCCTGCCTGCTTATCTACCCCCTCTAGCTTCGGTCGGGGGCCAGGCTCACACCCGGCTCTCCCCACGCTACCTTTGTTCCACCTCCCTTCACGGGGCTAGGAGGCGATACCACATTCCTGCATGTTCGGGTGAACGACAGTCCAGTGTCCAGACTTTTTGGACTCAAGTGGGGCACTGACTTATGCAGGGGTGGCACGAAGTATGAGGTCACGCACGCACGCGTCGGAATAGCGTATAGTGTGAGTATAGTATTGTTGTTTCTCAATAGTTTAATCAATAGTTTTATTTTCCAGACCAACAGCTAAGAGTATTATGCATTTCTTATCAAAGGCATAAGGTTGTTCAGCTCAGGAAAGGACATAGAAATTTAGAGGTGCTAAACAACCGGTACCTGCCCTTAGAGGTAAGAATATAACCTCATTCATGTTAGACAGATGAGAGAAGGTTAGATAGAGAGAGAGATGAGAGAAGGTCTACCCTTATTCCTCAACTCAATGATCAGTGGCAGATAGGTTGGATAGATTCCCACCACATTGCCTTCCCCATGATCTTATGGTGAAAGTGGTTTGAGTTTCTTACAGGAACTATAGGCTACTACCCCAACCTTCATTGTTTCATATTGTTCTCCTCCTGCCCCCAGCTTCATGCATCCCTGAACACACACATCGTGGTGTTGGTGTCGAAATTAGAAACACTTTAGGGCTGCCAAGTTTCACCAAGAGTTTGGAGTGAGAGTTTTTGGTGGTGGAGCGACCCAAAACTGTGCACGTTTTGGTAGCGGCGGCCCCTCTCTCCCACACAATTATTTGTGCTAGTTTCCTGCAATTTTAAACCAGCACAAGAAATGAAAATAATTGGAACATTTGATAAAACAAGAGAAATTCAGATAATATATCTTAAGTCTACAGAGTCTAAAACAAAATTGGGCCTCATCAAGTGAACTCAACCCCTTGGTCAGCAGCAGAAAGACCCTTGGTCATCATCTTATATACAGTGCATTGCTCATAGATGGCTATGTGTAACAGAGTTGGGAATGTATGTTTAGTTGTGGTGAATGTAGATGAGTTTCGCCGTGCTTGAGCAGCCCTGGTTGTTGTTGGAGCCCCCCATTGGAGTTTGGGTGTACTGCAGGTCTGCGCATTCTTTTGTGCTTCTCTTGTTGCCGTACTTACGGTGGTACTAGAACATGGCCGCCATCTTCATGGATTCACAAGAGTTGCAGAACAGAGAAGAATTGTGTTTTATATGTCTTCTCTGCAGGTCTTCTCTGCAGGTCAAATAAAAGAATTGATTGAAAGAAGTTTGGCTGTTTGACCATCGTTACACTGGTGCCGTGACACGTCGATCTCAAGATCAGCTGAACGCCGATCTCCGTGGATGCTGCGTGGATGCCAGGTCTTAGTGTGATAGATCAAGTGTGGTCAGAGTATTATAGTAAATGGTCATTCAGTCTGAGGTCTGTGATTACATCAGTTTAAAAAGTGCTTTGATTGTTTTGGTTTTTATGTCCTGCTGTAACTTTATATTTTTTTTTAAACATTATTATTATTATTATTATTTTCATTCAGTAATATTACACAACGCAAGTCTGTACCACTATGGCTCAGAGGCCAGGTTTTAATGATGAGATTTTTGCCAGTCCAGTGTTGCCTATGGGGAGGGGTGCATGGGGGGCATGTCAGAGCAGAGCAGACAGTGCTGTCATCGGTGGGTTGAATAGTAGGGAGGTGGGGTGTTCCCAGTTGTTTACTGACAGTGGTAGAGGCACAGGGTCAGGTCAGGACCCAGGTTGTGCTGCTGTCGGACAGTTTACAGGGGAGGCTCCTCCCACATCCACACCCAGTGTTAATGACACTGAAGCTCTTCATCACCTTTCAGACATGATGGGTCAGCTAGGTGCTCAGATTGGCGAGTCCATTGTAACCAAGTTAATTTCAGCTGGTGTAGTTCACTCAAGTAGTATGAGCAGTGCACACCTCAACTGCACATCGCCTCCAGATCCTGTAACTGATCCTAATGTTGTTAGACAGGAGGTTCCGTGCGTTACTGTGAATGTAACATCAGACAGGGAACCACCAATGTTCCGAGGTGATAGTTCTGATAAGTGTTCAGTCCAGGACTGGATTGACATGTCTAAAGCTTATCTGAGAAAGCAGAAATGTCCAATGCATGAACAGGCTGAGGAGATACTGGCAAGGCTGATGGGTAAGGCAAAGGATGTTGTGAGGGTTGGTTTGCGAAGCGATCAGACACTTGATGTGAAGCAGAACCCTGATCTCATCTATGATATCCTTCTCAAGTACTTCAGTGATGTGTCATCATGCCTCCCGTTGTCAGATTTCTATGCCACTCTACCCAGACCCAATGAGAACCCTGTAGACTACTGGTTGAAGATCAACAAAGCAGCTGATGTAGCTGGTGAGGGCCTTCGCAGACAAGGTAGGAGGATGGAGAACGTGGGTGAAGAGGTAGCACGGATGTTTGTCAGGCATTGCCCGGACTCTGGACTATCCCGTATTCTGGAATGCAAGGCTATTGAGGAGTGGAGCTCACGAGACATACAGTTGAAGATTGATAATTATCAGAGAGAGCTGAGAGCCTCTGGCAGGACCGGTAGTTTTGTGCCATTGAAGAGCCATGCCACCGCCCTCCACACTGTGCAGTCTCATCCAGAGCCTTCGATTCAGTCTGTGTCTGAGCAGTGTTCCACCCAGTACCCCCCTTCTCCTGCCCATAGTCCAGTGTACCACACACAGTGTCTGCCTTCTACCCTCATTCCTTCCCAGGACCATGCTTTAGGCCAGCTTCCGTGCCCCTCCTCCGCGACTGCTGTGGCCCAGAACACTCAGCAATCTGAAGACAGGATTCTTGCTCGCATTATGGAGAGGCTGGAGCAGATGATGGGGAAAGTGCAGCAGCGTGACAGTGCTCCTCGTGGCGGAAGATACCAGGGTGGCGCCCGTGAGAAGGCCTGCCGAGTCTGTGATGACAGTAGACACACTACCATCTCACACTGCATGTCAGAGAGGCTGTGCTTTGTCTGTTTAGCCCCAGGTCACACAAAAGTTGAGTGTCCCACCAGGTCGTCCCGAGCACCTCAGCCTCAGGGAAACTAGGTGGCCTGTATTCAGAGGGAGAAAGTATAGGTCGCCAAGTAAACTCCCATTGTGAGGACGAATCTAGTGCTGAGACAGTGTATATAGCTCTCAAAAGCTCAAGTGATAACTCTGAAGATATTGTTTATCAGAATACGCATACAATTAGTGGTAGTGACAGCCTTTTCTACACACCTGTGACAGTTGGTAATACAGTGACTCTAAATGCTATGCTAGACAGTGGGTCTATGGCTTGTACAATGAGTAAGACGGCAGAGGGAAAGCTTAGAGAGGTTGGAGTTGCTACAGAGCATAACCAGTTCAGTTCAAATGTGGTGCTTGTTGGCTGTGGTGGTCGCCGTGTCAAGCCTGAGTCAGCTTTCAACGTGGAAATGGAGGTGTATGGCTGTAGGATTATGGTTCCCACTCTGGTAGTTGAAGGCCAGCATGATGAGTTGATACTAGGCACCAATGTTATTAAATATATCCTCCGGCAGTATAAGCAATGTGATGGCTACTGGAAGGCTGTGTCTACGCCCTGTCCTGCTGGCGATCCAGAATCTGAACAGTTTCTCTCGATGCTCGCTGGTCTGAACCGTTGGCGAGGTGACGTCATACCTGACAAGATAGGCACAGTCAGGTGCAACTCAGCCGTGTGTCTTGAGCCTGGTCGGGAGTACCTGATGTGGGGCAAGCTACCCAAGTCCACTATTGTGTCTCCTGGTAGCGCTGTGATGACAGAGCCCACATCGTGTCGCTCAGCTCCAAGAGGGGTTCTGGTGGCCAGAGTTGTTACTCCTTTGTGGGGAGACGGATGGGTTCCATTGAAGCTGATCAACTCGTCCGACAGGCCCGTCTTGGTAAGACGCAATGCTAAATTGGCCGACGTCTTCTCCTGCATTGCGCTCGAGGACATGGATGAGACCGGACCTGCTGAGGTCCCACTACTCAGTTGCTGTCAAGTAACCCCGTCCAGTGAAAATGCGGCCCGCACTGTTGATGAGGAACTGAAGTACATGGGATTGAGTGGGCTCGACATACACTCCTGTGACGTGTCTGAACAGTGTAGAAGCAAGATGGCTGACCTGGTTGTGCGCTACAAGGACATCTTCTCACGCCATCACCTGGATTGTGGAGAGGCAAAGGGCTTCATACATCGCATTCACCTCTCAGATCACAGGCCATTCCGGCTCCCATTCAGACGAGTGCCCCCCAGTCAGTATCAGAAGTTGCGCCAAGTACTGAGTGAGATGGAGGAGAAAGATATAATCAGGAAGTCAACCAGTGAATATGCATCTCCGTTGGTTCTTGTATGGAAAAAGAACGGAGATCTCCGTATCTGTACAGACTTTCGCTGGCTGAACAAGAGGACCCTGAAGGATGCTCACCCTCTCCCTCACCAGGCCGACTGCTTAGCTGCACTTGGAGGTAACTCCTTGTTTAGTACTATGGATCTAACCTCAGGGTTTTATAACATGCCACTACACGAGGATGACAGAAAGTACTCTGCCTTTACAACACCTATGGGCTTGTATGAGTATAATCGCCTCCCGCAGGGCCTCTGTAATAGTCCTGGGAGCTTCATGCGTATGATGACTAGCATTTTCGGAGACCAGAACTATCTGAGCTTACTGGTTTATCTGGATGATTTATTGGTGTACGCCCCTGATGAGAGGACAGCTCTGGAACGCTTGGAGATGGTGTTCAGTAGACTGCGTGGTCATAACCTGAAATTGGCCCCCAAGAAGTGTTTTTTTCTCCGGAAATCCGTCAAATTCCTCGGCCACATAATTAATGACAACGGTGTGTTGACTGATCCCAGCAAAGTTGAGAGCATCGCAAAGATGACAAGTGCTGACCTGATGGAAGCGGACGGTGTAACCCCCTCACAGAAACGAATCAGATCTTTCTTGGGGATGATCAATTATTACCAGCACTTTGTGCCTAGCTTCTCCGCTATTGCAAAGCCTCTCTTCTCTCTGTTGACGGGCCAGAAGAGAAAAGGGAAGGTGAAACAGTCCAAACAAAGGTCACAAAGCAGGAAGTTGAAGGTTACTGACTGGACCCCCGAAACGGAGCAGGCTTTCCAGAAGCTGAAAACGGCGCTGGTTGAGACGGCTGTCCTGGCTCACCCTGATTTCAGCCGTCCCTTCATGCTGTCAACGGACGCGTCCCTTGATGGCATCGGTGCTGTCCTGTCGCAGATCCAAGAGGGTGAAGACCGAGCGAGGCCAATCGCATTCGCCAGCAAGTCCCTCTCTCAGTCTCAGAGAAACTACCCAGCCCATCGGTTGGAATTCCTAGCCTTGAAGTGGAGTGTCTGTGACAAGTTTAGCCATTGGTTGAAGGGGCATGATTTCACTGTTTGGACGGACAATAATCCATTGACTCATATCATGACGAAGCCCAAGCTGGACTGCTGCGAGCAACGATGGGTGGCTAAGTTAGCGAGCTATAACTTCGACATCAAGTACGTGCCAGGCCCACAGAATGTTGTCGCTGATGCCTTGAGTCGTGTGCCTTTCGTCAAGCAGAGAGTCAGTCACAGATTACTTGAAGAGCCCTACAAGAATCTCCTCTCCGAAGTCCAGGATGTGTCGAGTGCTTCTGTACAGGACGCCTTCCGGTCGTCCAATGATAGTGGTGACACTCCACGCCAGGCAGAGAGTTACGCTCAAAGTGTCCCATCACCTCTGCATGTCCACGCTCAGATGGATGAAGTGTCTGTTGTTCTACAGTCATATGACGATCTGTGGGAGGTCGGAGCAAGAACGCGTGCTGTAGCAGTCTTGCACCATTTGCCTCAGTTAGTCCCAGGTGGTCAGGACTCACTTCCTGCTTACAGTGAGAAGGAACTCCGGGATGAACAGCTCAGAGACAGAACTCTCTCTCGAGTCTTGTACTATGTGGAGAGACATCGGAGACCCTCCAAGAGAGAGAGAGATAAGGAATCAGTCACAGTCATGAGGTACCTGAAGCACTGGGAGAAACTTGTTGTGAGCAATGGGATACTCTACAGAGTCTCGAGGGATCAAGTCGTGAAGTCAAAACGCCGCCAGTATGTGGTTCCTGAGTCTAAGAAAGTTGAAGTTCTGAGAGGTGTTCATGACCATGCCGGCCATCAAGGTCAGTTCAGGAGTCTTGGCTTGGCCAGACAGAGGTTCTTCTGGCTCAACCTCGACAGAGACGTAAGAGACTACGTCCGTAACTGCCAGCGGTGCATTGTCAGTAAGACTGTTGAACCTGCTGCGAGGGCGCCTTTGCAGAGTATCACATCAACCAGGCCACTTCAGCTGGTTTGCATTGATTTCTGGTCAGCAGAGGACTCAAGGAACAAGTCAGTTGATGTGTTAGTTGTTACTGACCATTTTACAAGAATGGCCCAGGCATTCCCCTGCAAAGATCAGTCAGCCAAACAGGTGGCGAGAGTTCTATGGGACAAGTTCTTCTGCGTCTTTGGGTTCCCAGAACGTATCCATAGCGACCAGGGAGCTAGCTTCGAGAGTCAACTAGTGAGTGAGCTGCTCAGAGTCTCCGGTGTCAGAAAGTCGCACACAACCCCGTATCACCCGATGGGTAACGGTAGTGTGGAACGTTTCAATAGAACTCTCGGTAACATGATCCGAGCGCTTGAACCAGAGGCAAAAATCAACTGGCCGAGGCGTTTGCAAACTCTGACGTTCATGTACAATAGCACAGCGCATGAGTCAACTGGCTATGCACCTTTCTATCTGATGTTCGGGCGTACTCCTCGTCTCCCTGTCGATATACTCTTCCGGACAGTCCTGAATGATCCAGCTGTGGTCAGCTACGACAAGTATGTGATGTCTCTCACGAAGGATCTGAGAGAAGCTATGGTCATAGCCCAGGAACATGTCATAAAAGAACAGCACCGTCACACAGAGCTCTACAACAGACGAGTGAAAGGGCCCACCATTGATGTCGGAGACCGTGTGCTGTTGGCGAACAAGAGAGAGAGAGGAAAGAGAAAGGTGGCTGACCGTTGGGAGTCTACTGTATACACTGTGGTGGATAGGAACTCTGAGACTCACACATACAGGATACAAGACACTGTCACTGGACGAGAGAAGGTAGTCCACCGTAATCTATTGCTGTTGGTGAACTTTCTGCCGGTGTATGATACGAGTGTGATCTCTGACCCAGTTTCATCCCTGTCTGCTGTTCATACATCAAATGAGCCAAGTGACATGTCCGTGTCGGAAGTGGAACAGGATTCCTTGCCTGGGGAAGTGAGTAGAGGAACCGCGTTCGAGTCGGAGAGAGTGGATTCCTGTCCTGGGAGTGAGGGAGGGGAGGTTGAAGACATGGAGTATGGGGGAAGAGCTGTTCGGGAGAGGGATGTTCCCTTGACTGTTCCAGAGCCCAAGGATCCCAAGGGAAGAACCCTAGAGTGGGTCACCCAGTTACCATTCCCTGACCACTCACGGACAGAGGCTACTAACACTGTAGTGTCTTCAGTCTCGTTTGCCCCTCAGAGGGTCCCCGAGCAGATGGCTGAGGAGCAAATGGTAGATCAGTCCATTAACTCTGATTCTAGATTTGTGGTTAGCGCTGATGATTGTACTGATGTTTCTGGTAACACAAATCAGACAGATGATGCTAGTGACACACAGCGTACTGACACTCTAGCTTCTGTTACACAGTGTGAACATCCTAGTACAGTCACACAGGTCAAGTCCAAGTTTGGTCGCCTTATCAAACCAGTTGACAGATTGATTTATACTATGTCAGGACAAGACATTATCCAAGACACTAAGTCAAACATTCGAGCTGTTTGTAGGTCAGTGTTCCAGGCTTTCCACAGTTAGATAAGCCGAAGCTCAGTTCAGTGCATGTATACACTGTGCACACCGACATCCTATGACATATAGGTTTGTTCGGTATTCTGATTGTTTCATAAGAGGTTGTGGCCTCTTGAAGGCTAGTAATACACAGGAAAAAAAAAAAAAAAAATAGGGTCTTGTGGGGTGTAGAACGCATCCTACCGCCAGTAGTTGGTTGGAGAGGTAGTTTACCTCTCTTTCCACTTCATCCTTATAGGATACTTTTCAAGTTGGCTGTCCTGTCCTTTGGCGGCCCTATGTAATAGTGTAAAAAGTAAAAAGTAGTATTTAAATGTATAGTTGCTGCTCAAGGTTGGCGAAATTCAGGGGAGGTGGGTGTAACAGAGTTGGGAATGTATGTTTAGTTGTGGTGAATGTAGATGAGTTTCGCCGTGCTTGAGCAGCCCTGGTTGTTGTTGGAGCCCCCCATTGGAGTTTGGGTGTACTGCAGGTCTGCGCGTTCTTTTGTGCTTCTCTTGTTGCCGTACTTACGGTGGTACTAGAACATGGCCGCCATCTTCATGGATTCACAAGAGTTGCAGAACAGAGAAGAATTGTGTTTTATATGTCTTCTCTGCAGGTCTTCTCTGCAGGTCAAATAAAAGAATTGATTGAAAGAAGTTTGGCTGTTTGACCATCGTTACATATGTTATACAGTACATACCAGGGTTTTTCCTGGGTCAGAATCAAGCCTTGGAGGTTGATGTTGTGCGTGCGCAGTGCGCCCACATTTTCTTTGAGGGACCCCCAATTGTTGTATTTGTATTGTAAATTGTAATTATTACTACTAATAATAATAATAATACGATGCGATTTGAAAGTACCAGTAGGCTACCAGATACGTATGCACATATTTTGCTACCAGGGTTGCCAGATGGAATTGACAATTTCCAGCCCAACCAGTCTAAAAGCTGTCGAATCCACCCGTCCAGTGTGACCAAAAGTAGCCCGATCTGGCAACACGGCTTGCTTATGGAAGCATATAGTGGACTAAATTCAAATGTTAATGCAATTTGAGATTGCATTTGCATGTTCCACTTTTGAATGCATTCTTTCAGACAACATCAAATTCAAATGCAATTCTAAAGAGTGTATGTGTTTCCTAGAACATATAAATGCAATTGCTAATCACATTATTGCATTACAATTTGAATATTGACTCAAATAACGCAGGCAAAAGTGGCAAATGAATATGCTATTTTGGGATTGCATAGTCATTTTCACATTAGAATGAAAATTTGAATTGTGTCTGCTACAAAGCGGATGTGTTTACTAGAACATGTAAATGCAATTGCTTATCACATTATTGCATTACAATTTGAATATTGACTCAAATAATGCAGGCAAAAGTGGCAAATGAATATGCTATTTTGGGATTGCATAGTAATTTTCAAATTAGAATGAACTTTTGAATTTTGTCAGCTACAAAGCAGCGCATTACTTTGAAAATTAAATGTCAAATGGCTTTGCATTATCATTTTAATATTGACAGCGAATGTGCACATCAGGTACATGAAAATGAAAATGCAAATCATTAGAATTGCATTTGAATTTGAATATTGTCTGAAAGAATGCATGCAAAAGTGGAACATGCAAATGCAATCTCAAATTGCATTAACATTGAATATAGTCCACTATATGCTTCCATACGGCGCGACTGTAATCCCGGTCGGACTGTCTCAGTGCCCAGTGCTGCCCACCCAACCACGTCGCGTCGGGTCTACTGTAAAGCGGGTTAACATGTCCTTTTCAAAGGTATTAAAATAGACGCAAGGAAACATAACGTCAACCATGTGTTTCCTTGTTGGAAATTATGGATCGTGAATCGTGATTGCTTCTGCACTCTGCAGCAATCGGATTTTGATTGACAGGCAGCTGCATCTCTTCCCCCAACGGCGTTCCGGCACAGAAAGTCTTGCCGGAACGCAGCACCGGACCGTTCCGGCCCACTTTCACCTCAACGCTCATAAAAGCCAAGAAGAAAAAGAAAGGAAGATCTGGACTCAGGAGGCTGATGGAGGTAGAAATCAGAGGACAGACTCATTGTTATGCATGGCACGGAAACCATTTCTCATTGCCTTTCCAGCCCCCAATGTCTACCTCCACCAGCCTCCACTGGATGTGGCTGGAGTCTTATCTCTATTCACTTCACTCACTATAAGGCTGGTCTAGAAGTGAAATTGATATGGTCAGGTCTGGGCAATTCTTTCGTTCTTTAGCCAGTGATGAATTGCTGTGTCATGCTGTTTACTTGGCATGTCCTCTGGGTGTACGTTGACCCTGATGACATGGAGGCAAATCTGGACTGCTGTCCTGTTCTCCACTCTTCTCCCTGAAGGATGACAAGTCCCCTTTCCTGTTTATTTCTGTCTATGGAATGTGAGAACGGAATAACTATAACCCTAGGTTATAGATGTGTTGCATAAATGATACTTTCACCTAACTCGTGCATTTTCATATAGATGAATTTAATCAGTCTACACAGATGCTACACAGATATTTTTTTTAAATCAACACAAATTGAACTTTGGAAACTATAAGTGAATAGGGTCTTATAGATGCCTTGCAACATTCTGCTGGCACAGTCATAAGAACAAATGCAGATTACGGTAGTCTCAAAAAGTCCTCATCAAAACGTTGTATCAGCCAGAGCCTCTCATTTGGCCCAAATTGTTATGGCTAGACGACGGGGTCAGAGCACCTAAGAAACGGCAAGGCTTGTGAGGTTCTCCTGGTCAGCAGTGGTGAGTACCTAACGACAGTGGTCCGCGGAGGGACAAAACACAAATCCGATTGAGCATCTGTGAGATGTACTGGACCGACAAGTCTAATCCCTGGCGGCTCCACCTCGCAACTTACAGGACTTAAAGGATCTGCTGCTAATGTTTTGGTGCCAGATACCACAGGACACCTTGTAGGGGTCTTGTAGAGCCCATACCTTGGCAGGTCTGCACCTATTAGCATAGGCTGTTGTTGCTTATTACTGTTAACTAATAAATGGCGCTGTAGAACTGTTGTATAAAAGCAATATCACACTTGAGGTCGTGCTGTTATACTGAATATCAGCACGGCTGTGATTGTTTTCGGTACTCGGTGCCTTCGGGAAGCATTCAAACCCCTTCACGTTTTCCACATGTTGTGTTATAGACTCATGTTGTGTTATAGACTCAATTTAAAATGGATTAAATTAAAAGAATTTGCCATCAATCTACACACAATACCCCAGAATGACAAAGCGAAAACACATTTTTCAGACCCTTTTCTATGACACTCTTAAAATGAGCTAAAATGCAAATTTTAAACAAATCACTCAATAAGTTGAATTGAGTCCATCTTAATGCAAGGATAATAGTTAATGTCGTTTTGGAATTAATATATTTGTTTTTATTCGGTCTCTGATTTGCATAGGAAACAGAACAGAGAGCATTTAGACGTAGCGTTTTGTATGGTGCTCAGTGATTGACTGTGTGGCCTAGTATATTCATACAATCAGTAAACTAACAATGTTTAGTTATTCTTATTTCCATGGACTTACTTTATTTGTGTAAAAAAAGAATAATGATGTGTTACCCTCAAAAACACAAGAAATGTACTCAATCTACTCAATAATATTGTGTCTAATTTGTTGAAATGGATTCAACACCTTCACAGTGTGCGTATGTGTGAAAAATATATGTGACGCTTACTCAAGAATGTTGTGGTGATGACCGATACCCCAAACAGAATATTGGAATGCAACTAAGCAGCTGTTCAGGTGTGGAAGGAAACAGACCTCCCATAAGACTCCCATGTCTCTCTAACTTTGTTCCATCCCCATAGGCTATCGTGTGTGTGTGTGTGTGTGTGTGTATATTTGTGACTAATGAAGGAAATTAGGAGTGGGTACTCACCACATGAGCAGAGGAACGTCATGACGAGATGTGGAAGTTAGCTCAGGCCAGCAGAATGTGTCTGATACTGTTAAATACCACATGAAAGGACCTCTCAGGGTTTTTGTGGGGAATGAACCCATGCTTTCCTCTCCAGGAGTTTTCCAGCCATGGCCCCCTGTCTTAATCATGGTTTAAGGAGGTTGTTGAGAGAACAGTCAGCCTTTCTAAATCACCCAGCTTCACACTGAGCATGGACAGTAGAGAAACGCATGATCAAGCATGTCTATTAATCTTCATCTCTGTCTTAGGCTAGAGCATGTAGAGGACAATCTATAACAGCAGTCACTGAGGTGGATACGTATCAACAGTAGGTAGTACTAAGTTACATGTGGGTCATATAGTATTTGTTCAGGCAGTCCAAGGTATTCAGATTCAAAAGTACTGTGATGGAGCTTTGCCCTTCTCTTTGAGACTAATGACAATTACCTGGCCTACTGGGACTAATTGCACCTGTGACTCACACTCTGTCAGGGACTCTATAATGAATGAATGAATGAATGGTCTTTATTGTCATTGATATAGTACAGGTACCAAACAACGAAATTTGGGAGGTGGGGCTTCCCTGGTGCTAGGAAAGAAAACTAAAAACAAGAAGGGAAAAGAGCTGGTTTACATAAATAAAGGCTATGTACACTGTCCACTATACTATACTATACAAATAAACACTGTCCACTATATTATACTATACAAATAAACACTGTGCTGTACTCTATGCTATGCTATACCTATTCTAACATTTCCTATCTCTGAACCTTATGTACCCGAGGGTTGTCATATTGCACATAGTGTTATTGCACATTCATTTAAAGTGTCGCAGTTTGCAGGTTTGAAATGTTCACAGTTGTGTTTCAGTATTGCACTTGATTTCAATCTAGTAGCTGCCATCAAATGTCTAGATTGTCCAGGGCCTAGAACCTAGGTCTTTGCTGTGTTCAGGGCCTGAATGGCCCTGGGGTAGAAGCTGAGCTTCAGTCTGTTTGTCCTTGCGAACATGGTCCTGAACCGCCTGTCCGAGGGCAGCCGAGCAAAGTGTTCGTTCCCAGGGTGGGATGGGTCTCTGGAGATCTTGGAGGCCTTCCTGAGGCAGCGTGTGTTGTACAGCTCTTCCAGAGAGGGGAGGGGGTCGCCGGTGATCTTCTGGGCCGATCTCACGACTCTCTGTAGCGCATTCCTCTCTGCGGCTGTGCAGCTGGAGAACCACACGCAGATGCAGTAGGTGAGGATGCTCTCCACTGCGCAGCGGTAGAAGGTCACAAGCATGTCCTGGCTGATGTGGTTTTTCCTGAGGACTCTCAGGAAGTAGAGCCGCTGTTGTGCCTTCTTGATGATGGCTGCTGTGTTGGTCTTCCAGGACAGGTCATCCTGTATGTGCACCCCCAGGAATCGGAGGGTTGAGACTCTCTCCACGCTCCCTCCATCGACGAGCAGGGGCTGGACCTCAGATTTTTTCCTCCTGAAGTCCACGATGATTTCCTGGGTCTTTGACTGGTTCAGCAGCAGGTTGTTAACCTTGCACAGCTTGCCCAGCTGCTCCACCTCATCCCTGTACGCCGCCTCGTCCCCCCCCGAGATGCAGCCCACCACGGTGGTGTCGTCTGCAAACTTTACGATGGAGTTGCTGGGGTGGACGGCGGTGAAGTCGTAGGTGTAGAGGTTGTAGAGGATGGGGCTTAGCACGCAGCCCTGGGGGGACCCAGTGCTGAGTCTGAGGGCTGTGGAGGTGTGGGAGCCCACCCGCACCCTCTGGGGGCGGTCAGACAGGAAGTCCTTGATCCATGCACATATAGAGTGTGATAGTCCCAGGTCTAGTAGTTTGGTCACTAGCCTGTCTGGAAGGATGGTGTTGAAGGCAGAGCTGAAGTCCACAAAGAGCAGTCTCGCGTAGCTGTTTCCCCTCTCCAGGTGGGATAGAGTGGCGTGGAGAGTCGTCGCGATGGCGTCCTCTGTGGACCTGTGGGCTCTGTAGGCGAACTGGTATGGATCCAGGTTGGGCGGGAGGCGTGTGAGTATGTGGGCCCGGACTAGTTTCTCGAAGCACTTCATGATGATTGGTGTGAGTGCCACCGGGCGGTAGTCGTTTAGGCAGCTCACCGTGCTTTTCTTCGGGACTGGGATGATAGTTGAGGTTTTCAGGCAGGGTGGGATGGTGGCCTGGGACAGGGACTGGTTGAAGATGTTGGTGAAAACCCCGGCCAGCTGGTCGGCGCAGTCCCTCAGCACCCGTCCCAGGACGCCATCCGGCCCTGAGGCTTTCCTGGGGTCCACCGCCTTCAGCACGCGTCTCACTTCATGCTCTGTGAGGGTGAGGCTGCTGAGAGCTGGAGAGAGTGGTGTTTGTGTTGTGGTTACCTCCGTTCGCCCCTCGTCGAACCAGGCGTAGAAGGAGTTCAGCTTTTCCGCCAGCAGGGGGTCGTCCTCCGTGGCTGTGAGCCTGTTGGCTCTGAAGTTTGTCATGTGCTGAACCCCCTGCCACACCCGCCTGGAGTCGTTGCTCAGGAAACATTCCTCAATCTTCTCTCTGTGGTCTGCCTTGGCCTCCCGGATGCCACGCTTTAGGTTAGCCCTGGTGGTGCTGTACAGCAGTGTGTCCTTCGCTGAGAAGGCGTTGTCCCTCTCCTTGAGCAGTTTTTGGACCTTCACAGTCATCCATGGCTTCGTGTTGGGGTAGACCCGGACACGTTTGTCCACGGTGGCTGAGTTGGTGCAGTTCACTATGTGGTTCAGAACCGACGACGTGAACTGTTCCAGGTCCTCATGCTCATATTCCTGCCATGAGGTGTCATTCAGGCAGATCTGCAGTGGAGCGGACCCTGCTGGCCAGGTTCTGACAGTCTTAGTGGTGATGGGAGCACTTTTCCTCATGGGAGTGTAGGCTGGGATCAGGAGGATCCAGAGCCAAGAGACAGAGCCGGGAGTGTGAGTGTGAGTGTTGAGTGGGGTTGCTGGGAGTCACAGTCCGAGGCGCGAGCACGAGGGACCGGGTCTTAGGAGTGCCGGCTACTTCCCAGGACAGTACCGGATGGATTGTCCTTGAGCGTGCCTGGGCTGCTGTGGCGGTGGTGCGGCGTCGACGGTCCCTTACAGGCCTCGCAGTCACACGGCTGGGTCGACGCAGTTCATCCAAGCGCAGACGCGTGGGGAGAGGGGACGGGGACGGGGTCACTGTGAGGTTCGTCAGTGTGGGGCGCAATTTCCTTAGCCCAGTTGACCCACTGTCCAACTATCCCCCTGCCTACCCCTCCGTATGCCCCCTATGAACTTTAGCCCTAATAATAAAGATCATTGTGTTTTTCTAAAACAGTGTGTGGACTCGTGGTGTGTGTTGCTCATCCTCTGACACTGGACTCCAAACCTATTTGGGTGGATCCACGTATTGTTACAGTACCTAATCCAGACACTGTATTCTTCTGTAATAGCTTAGGTGTCACCTAACAGAGTGATCTTCTTCAAATAAATAGTGTTTTTGTGTGTGTTATTATAAGGCCCCAAAATGAATGGCAGATGTGTACGGTACTGTATATCTCGGTAGTATGACAGCCTGCAGTCTGGCCTCAGGCGATACAGAAGGGTATGCTGCCCTGAGGTCTGTTATAGATACCAGCTGACCTGACCACCCTTGGTGAGGTAAAACTGAGAGGGTTGGCTGATTTTAGAACAGTTTCCACTGTAGGAGATAAAAAGGTAAGCTGCCGGTAACAGACATATTAAACTCCTGATCAAAGACAGGGAAACAGAAGTGTGTGTGTGTGTGTGTGTGTGTGTGTGTGTATCAGTCTGACAGTCAGCTTCTCTCTCTCAGCACACTTCCCCCTGGTGCAATAGTGAGCTCACAGCAGGTACACGCCCGAGAAGCTCCTGGCCATTCCAGTCCAGCATACCACTCAAAGTTTCCCATGAGCCATAAAACCAACACTTACCATAAACCAGAGAGGCAGAAACACATCTCGCAGTGTCTTCTCCAGCGTCCTAAAGCAGTGCCCACAATTGGTAGATCTGTAGGTGCAGAGTGACCCAAAACTAACAGGACAGAACAGGGAGGCTTGGCCTGCGTGCCCTACTGCAATTGGAGAACATGAGGTGCAAGTCACATCTCTGGCCCCTAATATAAATCAGCTCAGCAGTGCTCCTGAGGGGCCCCCAAGTGTTTACTTTTAACAAGAGAGAAGGTTGCTTGTGTACCTTTCAGCAGAAACACGAGAGCCCTCTTTGAAGACCTTTTCTCTGTTGTTGGGCTGGGAGGAAACCGGAGCATGAGGCATCAAAACTAGACATGGGAAAAGGGGGTCAGAGTGAGATTTTTACATTTACATTTTTGTCATTTAGCAGACGCCTTATTCCAAAGCGACTTACAATCAATACATTTGAATACTAAGCATGTGAATCAGCAATCCACCATTCGTTGCAGGAAGAGTAATCTAGCTCGGGCCCGGGGCCACTGATAGAAGAAAAAACCTTCTCCCTAAAACTTCTACTTCTACTAAAACCTTCTACTAAAACCTTCTACTAAAACTTTTTTATTTATTTATTTTATTTTATTTTCTGGAGAAACTGAGAAACAGTACAAGGGGGGCAATAGAAGTTCTTAGGGACACAGTAGAGGGGAAAGCGGGTGTCTTTAGGAGACGTAGTGGTGAGGGTCAGAAGATGTCTCAGGAGGAGCAGTTAAGATGTAACCTGAAGAGATGGGTCTTCAGTCTACGACGGAAGATGGGTAGTGACTCAGCCGTTCTGACGGCCGTGGGGAGTTCATTCCACCAGCGGGGAGCCAGTGTTGTGAAGAGACGTGATCGGGCAGCCCGACTGCTGTGTAGAGGAGGTGGGGCCAGTCGGCCAGCCGAGGTGGAGGAGCGGAGTGAGCGGGCAGGGGTTTGGGGGGTTACCATTTCCTTCAGGTAGGCAGGGGCTGTCCCTTTAGCTGCCTGGTATGCAAGCACCAGGGTCTTGAATCTGATGCGAGCTGCTATCGGGAGCCAGTGCAGGGTGCGAAGGAGAGGGGTGACATGCGAGTATTTGGGGAGGTTGAATACCAGCCGGGCAGCAGCATTCTGGATGAGCTGCAGAGGTCTAATGGCTGAAGCGGGGAGCCCAGCCAGGAGTACATTGCAGTAATCCAGGCGGGAGATGACCAGTGCCTGGGTCAAGAGTTGCGCTGCCTCACTGGTAAGGAATGGTCGTATCCTTCTGATGTTGTAGAGGAAGAATCTGCAGGAGCGAGCCGTTGCTGATCATTTTGGGAGACAGAAAGCTGGTCGAGGGTGATCAGCCCATCATTTGCCACAATACTTGGTCTGGCCTGTAGGCCGCTGAGGATGTCACAGGCAGGACGGAGAGATGGAGAACGGGTTAAGCCTGGATGAGTTCTCCTCACAATGCTCCAGTGGAGAATGGTGGTGGCAGAAATGGGAGGACAGGCACCGGCTCATTGTAATGCATGGAATGAGGAATGATTGGGAATCCATAGAGTGACAAAAGGCAACATCTCCATTTTATTTATCAATTAAAAAAAGCACTTAGCAAAGAGCATTGGATTACGAAAGTTATCTACTCTACAGTATGTATTTTTTATTTAGCAAACCATAGTGTATTAGTGAAATTCAATGCAAGCCTGCCCTCTATTGAAGAGAATCAAGAGTCATCTCCCTTGTGAAGCAGCACGCAGGATGCATCATGAAATCTCAACAGTGAATCCTGGGAAATCAAACAGCTTTCACAGCAAAGTACTTCTGGGTCTACCAGTACGCGCATGCCCAGTGTACCTGAATACGCGATTCCGTGTGGCCAGAAATTATTTTGCCCAACGATGAAAAACACATGACACAGTGACCAGAAAACATAGCCTACATATACCCATGAGACCAGGAAACATAGGACCCTTTTTTCGTGACTTCATTTCTGGTGGGCACTGCTGATACCACTTACCATCGGAGACGACCAGTGTCTTCTCCTCTGTACTTAATGTCTGGCCAGGATGCATGGTCTGACAGCCTTTCTCCACAGAATAAAATACACTAAAAGTTAAAAAACAAAGAAAGATGCCAAATAATGGTTTCCAGTATGTTCCATTCCTCATATCCTTGTCTGTTGCATACTTACTCTTTTCTCTTAGCCAATACCGGGGGGGGGGGGGGGGGGGGGTTTACTGTACAGTAGAATGAAAGCATGATGGGTTTTGCTTTGGAAACATGACTTATATTTTTGGAAACATCAATGCTTCATGATTCATGCCAGTTAACTGCTGTCTGACAGACCTTGTTTAACTCTCTCTTTGCTCAATAATCTTTTTCCTGAGACCAAAGATCAGATAGTCAGTGGAACAGATTATCCTTCTTAGTCTCATTGACAGAGAGAAGAGAGACAGAGAGACAGAGCTTCATGTACCATTATAAATACCTTTTAGCAACATTTATGTTTAGGGCACTCTTTGTAGCAATTGATCTGGCCTTAAGGTCCATGTTAAATATGTGCTTGTTCTCGTTACTGTCTATTCTCCATCAGATAACTGTCAGGATGTACAGTTTACCATGGCTATACGTACAAATCCCACCCCCCACTCTCTGTACCTCTCACCATGCCAATAGGCATGTGGAGGAAATCCCTCAAGAGTATTTCTTCTGTTAATCCCTGAATTAGTCTATATCTTCCAGTCGGGGCTCAGTGGTTGATGATAGTGCTATGGAGCTCGCAATCTCTACATATGCAAAAACAATTAAAACCGGCATACTCTACGATAAGAACCCAACTCTTGACTGACCGCTGAGCGCATATACAGTAGGTGGCTAACAGTATCTGAGTATCTAAAGTATCTCAGTATCTAAATAACAGGAAAGGTCCTGCACTTCCCATCTTGTATTTTCAAGTTTTTTAATGTTCCATATTAACCAGTCGTATGGTACAAATGGAGGGAAGGCCGCACAGTAACCTTCTGTCTAGACAACCATGGTCTCATTCATAAAGATGTGAGGGAATGTTTCACCGTCCATAATCTTCACTCACCATCCCTGAGTACTTGTCACTGGTCATTTCCTCAAATCCCAGAAGGGCATACTCAAAGTGAAGGCCCTCTTTTGAAGCTTTGAGTTCAATACAACGTTTTGAACCTTTGAACGTGTCTCGGAAAATGAGTGAATATGTCTATTCCTGATGCTACTGTATTTGCTTAGCATGACATGCTTGTGTATTTCAAGGATTCAACAGTTGTATTCAAACCATTGATAACTGACTTAAGCAAATGATTGTTAAAATGATCAACACTGTTGTCGATAAGAAGATGGGCGCAACAGGTGTAGATGATTCGTTCAAAACATCTACTTACTGACAATTGTCTTGGTTTAATAGATAATATATCAGTCAATCCAAAAGGGTACTGTAAAACCTTCAACAAGTCATATGTACATGAATGACATTTATATCTTGCTACCGCAAATGATAAGTTACGGCCACTACAGCCACATCTGTAATTCTACTTCATGGTACGGTAGATCTTTACCAGATGTTGGGGGGCATGGTGTTTTCCAGAGCTTCAATAAGGACCACTGTTCCCTGTTCTTTGCCATGAGGAGTCACTGACATACTGTAAACACAGAAGTGAGGAAGAGTCATCATAAGTCTTATGCCATCTAGGGTGAAACCAACAAGTGACCCTTTGTGTGTGGAGCATTAAGAGAGAGACGGTAGGAGTAACCTGGGCTATCCAACCCAGATCATACATACTCTCACACACGTAGTTGTCAGGGAAGGAAAAAACCACAGTGGCTGTGTTGGGCTCTGTGAAAGACATCAGAGAGAGACCCTTCCAGCCACTGTTCCAGACTTCCTCTCCTTTCTGTGTGACAATGGGTGAGCAGCAGACATAGAATATGCAAAGTGGCAGATAGTATAGGATATAATATGGTGTCTCCTATATAGGGGGACAGAGATGGAAATATAGGCTATGAAATGAAAACATTCTGGTGTCCCTTCTGTCAATTAACTAGAATGTTTCTTGTAAAACATTCCATGTTCTTGTTGTTTTATCTTGTTCTGTGCAGATTGGACTTAGCGCCCTTCAATATTTCAAATGCTAGTAGAGTGTGCCCCCATGTGGTAAAATCGATTAGAGCGGGACTCAAGATATCCATCTCATACACATTGAGTAAGCAGCAAGCTCTTTTGAAACATACAGCAATGATAAAGATGTGATTGTTCTGAAAAGGCATGTAAGGTGTAAAACGGTGTAAAAAAAAACTTGAAAAAATCCATGAAAACAGTTTTTATTTGACTAAGTCCTTTAATAAAGCATTTACATACAATAAACATATACAATTCTGTAGATTATCGTTTTATTCCTGTTTTTTCCATTTCCATTCAGCTCCTTCAGACAATTCAGTAAGATCATAATCAAACATTAGTGCTACTTAAATGTCTATGTTGGGGTGAGAAAATGTTAAACTATACCACGACCATTAGGCTAGACAATCATAAACCTAAAAAAAAAACAAATCACCTACATTCACAAGACACAAACAGAAAATATATTACTACGGTATATAGACCTTTCAATTAGCAATAACTGGGCCATTAAATGCAAACGTATAGCCTAATATGTAAGCCTAATGAAGAGATTAGTTGTTTTTATTTTTCTGTTATATCACAACACTACATGCAAAATGCAGTCTGCATAAAGTGTAATTATGATCATAATTCTACTGGCTAAAGCAAATATATAAATGAATAAAATCTATGTTTGTTCAAAAAATACAGAACTGATAAGATCATTTTACAAAAATAGCCAACTGAAGGCATTTTTTATTCTTCAGATTTAGTCTTCATCTTCAATACAATGTTGAGGTGGTTGAAGAAATAAGGTTTTCTGTTTCATTCTTCTCTTGGAAAGATTGACCTACTTCTGGAAGTCAAATGAACCCAAACACGCTTTTAAACCATCTCAACAATATAACATACTTACATTATCAATAAATAGAATCTATGTTCTAGATATATGATTAATAATCAGATTCACGTTTGACATACATCAGTAGCAAATCCTGTGCCTGTAAAAGTACAGATATGCATCTGTTTATACTTAAATAACCAATATAACACACTCATAACACATTCATAACAGTCATATAAATATATATAGAGCGATATATTAAATATATAAATAAGAAAATAATGTAAATAAAATGTTGGTCTACAAAGTAAACATAGTCATATATTATATTATTAAAGCAATAATTGATAATATGTATCTTTATTAAAACCCCTCATGCACAGAGAGGTTTCAATCTGTCGAGACTGGTTTGAAAATCCGCTGGGTTCATTTGCTTATTTTATGTAAAGCTAATCGTGGTGTATTCAACACTGACTGCAATCCAACTGGAACTGAGAAAGATCCCAAATAGATCATCTTCCAATATAATGATGACTGTCATCATTGTGCAATATGTGGAGCATCAACAAACACTTCCTCTTTTACTGGGCATTTTAACATACCAAAGTACACCACAGTACAGGAGATTCATAAAGGACAAACCTTTCACAGCACTGACACCAAATCAAATGTTTCTTACTAAGATCCATCAATTCCACAGAATAGCACATCCACAGTTCAAGGCTCATTGAACGTAATCCAAAAATAACTGCTGCAGGCACTTCTTATTCTTAAAAGTGGCTCTCATATTTTATCTGGCATCAGTAAACAGCTTGAAGCTGCTAAGAAAGCCAAACATAGGAAAACATTACAATACAAATTACCATTCCCCTTCGATACCACAGCTTCACACACACCTGAAGGCCTTCCTGTCTTCACGTTGAACACCAGTTTAATGTCAATTGACTGGGGCTTAGGCAACATCTGACTTGCTGTCGCTGCTCTTTAGGGTTATTGGTTGACAACCCTGATCTGTTGCAAACTACAGTGTATCTTCCACAGATCCAACATGCTAACTATTGTAGCAACTGAGCTTGATGAAAGTAAAAACACGCACACAATATTCAAAACTCAAATACTGCACTCAGAATTCATGGAATTCAAGCAATGTCCACCACTACAAATAATTACAGGACTTGAGATTAGAGGCACACAAATGCTTAGACATGTCAGATGACTTCAGATTCCTCCTCTTGACAACACTGCAAAGTGTGCAAACCTTCGCTGACCAATAAAGGCAAAATGATGGGCATCAGTTGTTGCTGTTGGAACTCCACGTCTGTCTATGCAAAAAGTTGCTTAAAATAAGTGAATGGTTCACCAGATATCAAGCACCAAAGCTAACAGTTACACAGCACTTAGCCGAGATGAACACCACCCTGTTTATATTCAATCTACAAAGCTAAGGTACCAGCGGTCCATGCCACGAACCTTTGCAGCACACAGTATCATTATAATCACAGCGAACAGCTACTGTATCCCACTAACTCAAGGGAAATTCGAAACTACACATTCTAGTTCAAATTTCGGAATAACCACTTCACAAATGTTTATTGTGATATTGTTTGCTTTTTAGGATTAAATGCTGTCAAAACCAGCACAGCTATGTGTTGTGAATGGGGTAGTCCTACGTCTGCCAAGAATCCACACCCAAACCAAAGATCTAGAGTAGCACAGCAGAGCAAGGCCCCTGAACAGCATAGCAAGGCATTGCGAATCCCTACAGGTTGATTCTCCAATCAACAGAGCGAGCTCGGTTCCACCTCTCCGTCTAGAGCCCAGTGAGGTCAACAATGGCCTTGATGAATATGGTGTCGTCGTGTATGTAGGAGTTTTTGGAGTCCAGTTTGGCGAGAGGACAGAAGAGGGGGCAGCCACTGGCGATGTTCATGTCACTGACAGGCCTCTGGAAGGAGGAGGAGGAGATGTCGGGCCGGAAGGCGTCAATGATGTGCTCTCGGTTGTTCTGATCCAGCAGCATGAGGGTCACCTGGACACAAAAGGCCTGGTCGTAAAAACATCTAGGCCCACTGCATATCCTAACCTGGATCTTCCCTGCTCAAGCATTCTACCATGCACTACAGCACCAAGACTGAACAAATGGGAGTAAATAATTCACTTTTTCAAACCAGCTAATATGACACAAGGTTGATGCAATGCCAACATCAGTATGCTCGATCTCATGTACAACATGATGTTAACACACAAAGCAAATTTTGATCAATGAAAATTGAAAGCATGTTGAAACATGGTCTTTTAACTATAGTATTATAGATTGTCTTTTAACTATTGCCACAATCTAGTCATATATTGTGCCATTTCTGTCTATTATTTTGTCTACACTATCATGTCTTTGCACTATATCACTATTTGCACTTCTGGTTAGATAAACTGCATTTCGTTGTCTGGTACTCGTACTCTGCAATGACAATAAAATGTAATCTAACCTAATATATAGATTTCAGCATGCTCAGTGTGAATAATATTCAAAACCATTACGATGGATTTCAAACATAGAACTTATAATATAACATATCAGGATACAACATCATGTGAGCCTGACCTTCTGGTTGAAGGGCCACTTGAGGAGGGCGTCACTGTGTCCTCTCATCACCACGAAGAAGAGAGACAAGTGACTGCCACGCCCTGTCCCGTCGCCGTTCAGGTAGATCCGCAGACACATCTTGTAGCCATACTTGCTGGTGTAAAACGCTGCAAAATGTCATTAAATAACATTTTACATTTACATTTTACAACGTCACGTCACGTCACGTTACAATGTCAACGTCATGAAAAGGTTATACAGAATGATGAATGGAAATACAGTATAAGTCGACATACAGTGCAAGTATATCAATCCCAACAGAGAGGTTTTGGACAGTATGTTACCAGGGGAGAACATAGCTGGGGCCCTGCCAGCTACAGCATCTCGTCTTTTCTTTGTGAAGTCAGAGATCTTCCAGATGAAGATGCCATCAAACGTGCCTGCAGACATCTCCCGCATTTTGCCCTCCATCTCCACGATGGACAGGTCCCTGAGGCCCACCGTCCTCTCCAGCTGACGCACCTGAAACAGTATCGACCCAAAACTGAGCAGAGAAAAAATGTTGTTGTGCTAAATGAACATGATGAGCACTACCTTAGTTATACTTTCTTTGATTTATTTTGTTTCTTTTTTATTACTACTCAATCTTTTCAGTTTGTAAAGCGTCTTTGAGTGTCTAGAAAAGTGCAATATAAGTCTAATGTATTATTAATATCATTATTATTTATGATCAAAGGCAGCTGTAGTGGCTCATATCAATCACTCCATCACTACATTTTGAATGAATGAATGAATGAATGAATGAATGAATGGTCTTTATTGTCATTGATATAGTACAGGTACCAAACAACGAAATTTGGGAGGGGGGGCTCCCCTGGTGCTAGGAAAAAAAAACTAAAAACAAGAAGGGAAAAGAGCTGGTTTACATAAATAAAGGCTATGTACACTATCCACTATACTATACTATACAAATAAAACTCTATGCTATGCTATACCTATTCTAACATTTCCTATCTCTGAACCTTATGTACCCGAGGGTTGTCATATTGCACATAGTGTTATTGCACATTCATTTAAAGTGTCGCAGTTTGCAGGTTTGAAATGTTCACAGTTGTGTTTCAGTATTGCACTTGATTTCAATCTAGTAGCTGCCATCAAATTGTCTAGATTGATTTTGGATGTGAACTCAGGTTTTTCTATGAATGTGAAACGTGGACCAATGAACTGAACGCTACATACACAGGGTGGGAACGTCCTCCTCACCTTGTTATTGAGAATCTCGACCTTGTCCTGGTCCAGGCGGTGTTGGCGGTTGTAGGCTTCCATGGTGGTGCAGGAACGCTCCATCTCTCGGTTGAGGACACACACAATGTTCTCGAAGGTGCCCACCTTCAGCTCCAGCCCCTGGCACCGCCGGCTGAGCTCTGTCACCTTGGTCTTCTCACTGTGCAGCTGCAGCTCTAGGGCGGCCCCCACGGCGCTGGGCAGGGGGGTGAAGGAGGTGGTCAGGGCAGGGGCGCAGGCTCCCTGCACGGGGTCAACCTCACCCAGCTGGCCCAGCTTCAGCTCCAGGTCCCTCAGGGACTGGTGCAGCTCGTGGAGCTTGTGGCCTGCCACCTCCAAGGTCTGAGGCTGCAAGCTCTCCAGGCTCACCTTGATGCCCATGATGAAATGCAAGAGCAGGTTTAAGTGTTCGTAGGAGCATGCACGCTCGTGGTCGTGGACCTTCTCCTTTTCCACCTTGGGCAAAGTTATTGCACAACAGCTCAGTTAATTACATAATTCATTTATTCAATTTGTTTCATTTTGTAAGAATTCTGGTGGCAATAACACCAATGTGGATAAGGATTTAAAACAAGTCCACTTACAGACATATCACAGCCAACAACATGAAATCTGCAAGGTGCTCTAAATTTACTGCAGAACTTAATGTGGTCCACATACTGTAGAAGGAAAACAGAATCACATGACTACTTGTGCAGCTGCAGCTGCAACAAAACAATTAGCCAACTATTTGTTATAATGACCTGATTTTGTGTGCATTCTTACCTTTTCTCTGGGAATTTTTTTCTTTGCACAGCCCTCGCAAATCATTGGGTACTTTGGACAAATCTCATCATGAGCCTAAAAAAACAAAACTCTCAGTTTGACTTCACGTACACCCAATAACAAAACAGTGCAATTTCAATACATTGACGAGAAAAAAATAACCATAATCCACACTTTCTATAAAACAACACAGGATATAGTAATACACAACAACATGAAGCACTAGAAGTCATAAACTTATATATTATTTACCTTGATGCTTTTGAAATGGAAAGGTTCTTTGCAGTAGCGGCAGTTGAGAGTCCTCTCTGGACATTCTCGTTCGTTGTGACGCTCCTGCTCATTGGACCTCATGAGCTCTTTGCAGGAGGGACAGAGAATGATCATGAAGTCACACTTTCCCTCATGGTTGAGCTGTAGAAGATATTATTAAAAATATGCATCCAAAAACATAATGAAACATAGTACACAAATCAGAATAGCAGTACATTCATAAAGATTATGGGAACCACTTCAAAATAATCTTGAAAAGATATGCTTTCAATGTTTAAAACATTGTTTAACTGTAATCAGTTTGTATTCCAGTTCAATTCAGTTGTAACCCTCTCAAGAAATAAACAGTGTCGTTCTAGACAACTTCTAGTTTGTTTTCCTCAAACCTGGTGGACAGTGATAAAGGAGGGATAGCATAGGCGCAGTTGTATTTCAGACTATTGTACCTCATATTCTTTAATATTGCCTGTCCAAGTACATCCTTCATTTGGGCAAACGGCTGCCAAGGCTTCCACTTCTCTTCGTGCTGCATTATCAGGAAAAGCCTAAAGGGAAATAATATTGTTAGCTCCTTTTATAACGATGAAGTACAACTAGACTGGTTTGTCCCTAGTCAAATGTTATTTTGAGTCCTAAACGTTCAGTAGTCTAGCTAGCTATAACAGGTGGTTGGGTCACTTACACCGCCTTGATTGAGAATGGATGTAGGGTCTTCAAACAAGTCCTCTTTAATGCAAGCACTGCATTTCTGTGGTCCAGAGCTTGAAAAACAGAAATATACTGATTCAATATACTGCAGCAGCTGGGCCTTTATTATGTCAGAGCATTACAGTGAAACAGAGAGTTCTCATTAATATATTATGCCTAGCCCAGGCCTATCTCATCTAGTTGCAATAGCTGACATCCTCATCACTAATCTGTTGTGTCAACATAGCCTAATGCAATAACACATTTAGCAACACAATCAATCAATCTTCTGACACTGTCCATTGATTACAGCTTGCTTACACTTGCAAAAATCGTTGATGTTGTGTGTTGAACAAGGTCATTGTGATGATACAGCACAGCAGGACGACAGGCTACAGTAGTGAGATCAATGGTTGAATGACCACTGGTTGAACCCGAGTCTATCTGATGTTGACAACATCGCCTTAGCTGAAGCTGGTAGTAACCAGCTGGCTACTGGGTCTAGGCTGGAGGAAAGCATAGCTAGCGAGTCTTACCTTACAATGTTGTTGAAACAGAATGAACAGAAACGATGACCACACTGGGCTTGTAGAGGCCTCCGCAATATGTTCAGACAAGAATTACACAGATGTTTGTCTTCGAGGTTGTTCGCCAAGATTTTCTTTGGAAACCCAGGTTTGTTGCCTTCCAGTGAAGATGGAGGGGACGGCTCCTGGGCAGCCATTATTAACCACGGACATCAACATGCACAGGGATAACGGTACGTTCTGGGGCGCATTCAAGACAGCAACGTTTCAGTACAGCCGATCAACACTTTGCAACGAATACTATAATTGTCCATTAATGTGCTGTGCCTGTGATTAGATATAGCTTTACCGAAGATGATGCTTTATTTTAATCATAGAAACAAAATCATACAAAAATGATAACCATTGCATTG
The DNA here is from genome assembly GCF_963989245.1 of Nansenia antarctica. NCBI lineage: Eukaryota > Metazoa > Chordata > Actinopteri > Argentiniformes > Microstomatidae > Nansenia > Nansenia antarctica. The sequence continues at coordinate 25,427,932 of NC_137690.1, forward strand.
ATATGGATATTGATATTGAGTCGTGTGGTGTATGCTACAGTAATATCTGAACACTCTTGTTTTGCATATTACATATTTTCTTCTTCACAAGGATAGTATTTTACTAGTAATAAAAACACTGCAATTTACAAATAAAATAGCATTCTAATGTTTTAATTATGATGAGTGGTTACGAGCTAGGCTCACATCCACCACTAGGGGACGCCAGAAAGAAAATCCAAGCCGGGGAGGTACAGGCTTGGACTGCGTTCGTAAATGTGCTCTGAGAGCGCCGGAGCGCACACTCCGTCAACGTTATCAAGAGACCCAAGTAATTTGATTGGACAAGAGGCATTCTGTGAGTGCTGATCAGATTTCCAGAGTGAATTTACGAACGCAGCCTTGAGTAGCAAGCATCAGGAAGCACCAAGCTGTCAATGCTGCTGCTGCTAGTGCTACGGAATGTCGCTGCATCTCCCAGTCCACCTCAGGGGAAAGGAGGAGATGTGCTTTTGATATAACCTTGTCACGTAAGCGATATAGATTAATCTGTTTTTACTATCGGAAGGTATATGGTAACGAAAGCAGCCCAGTGGCCGACAGTGCACTGTTGTAGTGATGATGATGCTGGCTGCTAGCTGGGACACATCACCATCACCAGCATCGCTAGCAGCTAGCTACAACATAGACAATGTCCAGTTGATGTTTGGTGTCAATAGGATTCTGTGTGTCCTTCGCATTTGTAATATATTGATTAACCAACCAACTGGTTAACAACGAACTGGCTAGCTGGGTAGATTAACTACAAATCCTAATGTATCTGAATGGTCTTTCCCTTACCAGTGTAGTAAGATAGCCTGCTGGGTATAGCTGGTAACAGTTCCATCCTTCTTGATTAGGCATGCAAAGCAACCAAAGCTGTCCAATCTGATCACCGTCTCAGGCCTGTGTTGTCTACTTGCTAGCACGTACAAACTCACCAGCTAAAAGGAAACCATTCAGTGTGTTGTGCCAACTAAATACAAATACCCTTTAAAGCCTAACCTTATACTTCCATGTTGTTGCAGATGATGGCAACTGAAGACATGAGAGAGACCTCGACTGATGCAGCTATTGACCTAGTCTATTTCTGAGAGAGTTCTCTATAATCCTCTCATCATAACAAGAAGTGGTTATGGATGTGTAACTTATTTATCATACTCTGATCCAGTTTTCTTCCGGAGTACTATTTCACCCGTTTTTGACTGAGGGTTAGTTAGATCAGCCTTCTCTCAAGATGTTTTCCGCTTTGAAGAAGCTAGTTGGTTCTGAACCAGGACAGCTGAGGGACAAGAACATCCCTGCTGGCCTGCAGTCCATGAACCAGAGCTTACAGAGACGCTTCGCCAAAGGGGTCCAATATAACAGTAAGTAATGCATCTTCATGCAGCTATTGTTGCTTTATCTGGGTAGAAACCGAATAGTGTATTGGCTGTGACATTTGTAGAGCGCATTGTATGTTTCCTCCTCAGACCTCTCCACCCTCTAACACTCTACATTACCAGAAAAGTCCTTCCTTTCTCTAGCACTGTGACTGCCGATGCCACTTATCAACTTAAGATGACGGTTGTATAGTTGATTCACTTACGTAGACAGATGTACTTATTGTAAGTCGCTTTTAAAAGCGTCTGATGAATGATTTAAATGTAAATGTAACATCCATATCAGAAAACACTTTGAAGTTGTGTTGGAATTAGCTGTTACAGTACAACATAGGCTGTGTAGTATACAACCGTATTTACATAGTTTTACCTTGTAGAGTTTTAATGTAAACCCTTTTTTTTCCCCAAGTGAAAATAGTCATCCGTGGGGACAGAAATACTGGCAAGAGCACTCTGTGGCATCGGCTGCAGGGGAGGAAATTCGTGGATGAATACATACCCACTCAGGAGATCCAGGCAACTAGCATCCACTGGAACTACAAAAGTAAGAGCCCTAGGCTCCTGCCCAAGCCTTGCCCACCTGGTCTTAGTCACCATTTTATTCCTGTTTTAACAACACCATTTCATAACCATCTGTTTGTTCATCCCACCATTTCCCTATTAAAAACACATGACTATAACATCTATGTTTCTTGCTTCTGAAACTCTTAATGTACTTCAGTGGGCCCATATCAAGGTATTGCTTTTCAACTTCTCCAATAGGTTTGAGACGTGGCCTAGTCTGTACTAGATAGAGCCCTTAGATAGTGCCCTGTCTTTGTGTTAGTAGGATGAAGTATCCTGCTGCTCCCTTCAGCCGCTTTTGTCTGAAGAACATGTGATTGATAAAAATGCCTATGTATAATGGTACTGTAAGTTATTTATAGAATTCCTCCTGTAGTGTGTAGTACATAGACAGATCTGTACCTCCCATAGTGATCCCAGCAACCATACAAATATGTGCTATGTAACGGGCTGTCGTATGTAGAATCATTTCTCTTGAAGCTCACATGACTTTTGGACAGACGATTTGTTGTCTGAGGTTGTCTGAACTTCAATCCGTGAACAATTGCCAGTCACACTGCACGCTTTAATGACTGTAGTTCAATTAATTAGTTCTCTGTATCTCTCAGCTACTGATGACGTGGTCAAGGTTGAGGTGTGGGACGTTGTGGATAAAGGTGAGTGATGTGGCACACAAACATTTTCTCTCGCTGAAAGGGATCCTCATTGAGGTCTGCACTGCAGGCCTCTTGGAGAGTTTGTTGCCATGTATTTGGTCTGCTCCATCTGTCCTACGCATACTCTGTTTTTGTTCAGAACTGTCTTATTTATGTCATTTAGTTTAGTTTGTTAGGGTCCCCTTAGCTGTTGCTCATGCAGTCTGTCTTATTGTTGTATTTGCATTTAGTGTTAATGTTGTTTTTTCTCACTTCTCTCTTGCACTCGCCTCAGGCCAAAAATACCCTCTACCTGAGGGTGTAGGTGAGAGTCTCTGTAGCTTGTAGAAGTTCGACTGACTTCTGAGCTGTGGGTTAACCCGTCTTGTGCTTCTGTGTTATCCGAATGCAAATATACTAATGGTTGGTCATTGAATAGTCTGCGGTGTGACATACAGAGACTGCTGATTGCTGCCTGGACAGGAAAACATCTAAAACTTTGTCAGCCATGAGCTGGAGCTAACAGAACTAAGAGTGTTTGCCTATGAGAATAGTCCTAAGTCTGTTTATGCATGTCCCTGTATGGTAGACTAAACTGGACCGTGAGAGGGATTGAGTTGCAGATCATCTTTTTCAGTAGTCCACTCCGAATTTGGCTTGTGCTTTGTTGTTTTTTGCTTGTTTGTTTATGTTTTTGTGTTTGCATGTTGTTGTTGTTGTTGTTGTTGTTTTTAACAAAAGCAATATGTGTACGATATGTCACTCACATGGCTATTTTCTGCAGCAACCGTGTGTAACATTGTTATGTTCTGAACTGCCTCTTCTCGTGCCTATACTCCCACAGGCAGAGGCAAAAAGCGAGGAGAGAATTTGAAGCTGGAGAATGAACCGCCAGAGGTAAGGGACACATGATGATTCTGTTGAAGAGCACAATCCATCTGTTCTCCTTTATTTGGGTCAACTCACAACTTCCCTGGGAGATTATCTGTATATCCTCATAAATAGCAACAAATCATTCTCTGTTAGACTAGATGTGTGAACAACATGATCTTTTCCCAGTCTGACGAGATGGCTCTGGACGCTGAGTTCCTGGACGTGTATAAGAACTGCAACGGGATCATCATGATGTTTGACATCACCAAGCAATGGTAAGTCCTCGTTCTGTTTATCTGATGCTTCAATCAATAAACTCTTAACTCAACAAGGTGTGTGGGTAAAAGGGTTCATCAAGCCTGCGTTCGTTCACAAGTCACATATGACTCGAAGGCATGACTGACTCTGCTTAGCTTCAAAGGATGAGCGTTGTGAAGTGGATTAACAATGACTTTGCTCTGAACTCGGCCGAGTATGAATTGACCCACACATAATGTGTCATTCCTCTCACATTGGAGACCAATGATATAGATTTGTTAATTCCATGTTGTTGTTGTCGTTACAGGACGTTCAACTACATCCTGAGAGAACTGCCCAAAGTTCCCACGCACGTCCCCGTGTGTGTCCTCGGTAACCACAGGGACATGGGTGAGCACCGCGTCATTCTCCCCGACGACATCCGAGAGTTCATCGCCGGTCTCAACAGGTGATGAACACCTCTCCTCCTTTGGGCTCACTAGGAAGCAGACGTACTTAAAGAGTGACAGTCCGATAAGCTGTCTGTGCCCGTGTACCTCGTGTTTTTTTGTTTTTTTTCACAGTCGGCTAGGTTAAGAGTGTCTGGCATGGGAGACTTATCATGTAGCTTACCTAGCTAACTGAGAAAACCTTTGATGTCTTACAGACCCTTCGGCTCGTCTTACATTCACTACGCCGAGTCCTCCATGAAGAACGGGTTTGGCTTGAAATATCTGCATAGGTTTTTCAATATTCCTTTCCTGCAACTTCAGGTTAGTTGCTGCTGCTGCTGCTGCTGTTCTTGTTGTCGTTGTCAAATAGATGTCTTGTTATCCTAAATTGCCATGATGATGGATCAGCACGATCTATGATAATGTTATATACCCTGAGAAACATAGTTTTTCACAGCTTTTGCTGTAGTCATTACGAACTCGAGGGGAGGAAATCAGATCAGATTTACAACAAAGCCTGCCTGGATTGTATGCACGCGCAGCGCACCCTGTGCAGGGGGCTGTGAGAGAGCTTGTGAAAGGAGTATTAGCGCCTTGGTTCACCGTCAGTCACTCCCAGCCTTGTTGGTCTCCGCAGAGGGAGACTCTGTTACGGCAGCTGGAGACCAACCAGCTAGACATGGACGCCACGCTGGAGGAGCTCTGTGTGCAGCAGGAGACAGAGGACCAGAACTATGACATGTACACTGATTTATTTTACTCTCGTGTGTGTGTGTGTGTGTGTGTGTGTGTGTGTGTGTGTGTGTGTGTATGTGTATGTGTATGTGTATGTGTATGTGTGTGTGTGTGTGTCTGTGTGTGTGTGTGTGTGTCTGTCTGTGTGTGTGTGTGTGTGTGTGTGAGAATGCTAATCCTTTTCGTTCGTTAGACAGACGCTCATATTTCCTGTACTAATGGGTTCCCTTTCCTGTCATTGGCAGTTTCTTGGAGAACGTGGAATCTCGCGGTAAAGGCTACGGCTCTCCTGGTCCCGCCAACGGGCAGAGCCCCTCCTCTCCCGGGTCCCAGTCCCCCATCGTCCCCCCCAGCGGGGCCTCGACCGGCAGCTCTAGCCCTGGGACCCCTCAGGTCCCCTTCCAGGTCCTACAGCCTCCATCGCCTTGTCCCTCTCCTCCACCTCCCGGCCTGGCGAGCGAGACGGTCTCCCCTGCTGCAGACTCCCAGCCCCCTGCTCCGACTCCTGAGCATCCCGGGCCGCCTTCTTCCCCCGGCCCCCCGGCCCAGGCCCCTGCACCCCTGGCCTCAGCCCCTCCTCCTCCTCAGAAACGTGGTTTCATCTCACGCCTCTTTGGCTCCACCCCCACCCCAGAGGTCCCTGCAGCAGTGCCAGGTGAGTCTGGTGTTTCAGTGTTGCTCAGAGGATCCGGCCATGCTGCCTTATAGTGGAGGACGGGGCTTGGTCTCCGTGCCAACCTCAGTCTCATCGCCGCAGCTCAGGATGAGTTGGAAGAACTGTTCTGATTAGTTTTAGGTATGGCTACCTGTGAGGGATATAGACGAAAGAAGCACTTTTCTTTTTTTTTATTACTCTAAGTACTTAGAGTAGGGGTTTAGAAAAACAACTCCTTCTGCACATCTACGGTAGCTGTTGTTGATTCAAGCCCAGGAAATGGTCACAAGACATCTTGAACAGTAGGAATGTGTGAAGTATTAGGAAGGATCACGGCTCCGCTTGGCACTGGAATTTCATGTCTGGGGGGAGGGATTTTCTTTTTTTCTTCCTGAAGGCAGTATAATAAGACCCTCCGTACACGTTGATGACTGCTCTTACTTGTGATATCTCCCCAGAGCCCCCAGCCCCTGTAGGTCCTGCTACTGTTCAGAGTGTGGATGACTTTGTTCCCGATGAGGGTCTGGACAAAAGCTTCCTAGAGGACAGCCTTCCATCGAAAGCAAAGGCCCCCCCCCAACCAGCACCTGCCGTAGACAGTGACAGGTGAGGACTTCACAGAGGAGAACATAGTAGAACTCTGGCTGTGACTCCACTCAGACTTCTAAGTTTAGAACACACAGAGCCATCTGGAGCCCGCCATCTGCTTTGAGAGTTGTCGGATGGCTCTATTTACTCTACCCTTTAATGTATACGGAACGGGAATTAAAGGGATGAGACATAACAAACATTGATTTTTAAGATGATGGCGCATACCAATATACTTTCAGCCGCATCAGATTTTATTAGTTCATCTACTAATATGATTGACACATTTGGGCTGACGATTTCTAGTGATTCGGTAAGCAGTTGCATCCCAACCTTAGTTGTATCGTCCAACTATTCTGTGTGGCGTAACTGTGCCGTCCTTTGCTCTTCATGGGTGTGCCAGTGATGGAGAGGACAGAGGGAACCCGATGGTGGCTGGCTACCAGGACGAACTGGACCCAGATGACAAAGAGCCCCCCCTGCCCCAGCCCAACACCCTCCTCCCGCATAAAGACGTCACATTGTCTAGCGATGAGGAGGAAGGGAGGGAGAGGGAGGTAGAGGTAGACCTCCCTCCCACTGTCACCCAGGATGAAGTTCTGGACAGCGAATCAGAACCCAAAGTGTAAGCCAGGCATTTGGATGACCGAACCTCTCATCAAACATGTGATTGTACCTGTCGTAATGTCTTTTTATTTTTATTTTTTCCCCCTCCATTTTAGGTCCGTCACAAACCCAATAAAGCCCCAGGTGGCTGCCGAAGCTCCAGAGAACGTGCCTCCTCCTCCTTCTCCTTCTCCCGCCCATCTCCAGGAGGAGCCAGGTCCCTCCCAGGGGGCAGAGCTGGTCTCTCTCCACCTGCTCCAGCCTGCGGCAGCGGAGCAGCCCGGCCAGCGCAGAGGGAAGCAGAAGAAGGCCCAGGACTCCGACTCTGACCCAGAGACCCCTGTGGCCAAGCAGATGCTCTCCTTTGTCATGGATGATCCAGACTTCGACTCGGAGGAGACAGAGGCTCCAAAGATAACCCAGGTAGAGCAAACTGATGTTGTCGTTGGGATTCTCTGTCACAATCAAGCCCCAACCAGATTGAGGGATTAGAGAGATTTAGCAGTTGGCATGCGTTCAATTCTTCAGACCAACTGTCCTGGTTAAAATATGTAGTGAAGTCATCGGTCGTTGTTGTTAGTCACACTTGGTTTCTGATCTTTCTCCCCTCTACATCCCTCTACAGGACATGTTCCCAGTCAGGGATGAAGTACCTGTTCTCTCTGACCTGTCTGACGATGACGTCATTCCAGCCACGATCCCCGAGCCTCTGAAGCCTGCCGTTCTGTCCTTCAAACACAAGAACGACACGGACCTGTTTGGCCTGGGCGTACAGGAGGTGGAGGCTCCCAGGGCCAAGGACAGCAGCGAGGAGCAGGAGGAAGGCAAGTCCAGCAAACAATCTCTACCTTCAATTCCGATCTAGTATTTCTATTCTGGCAGATATCTGCGTTGGAATTACGAGTGTGTTTGTTGATTAGAGCTCTAGATTGTATTTCCGCTTTAAAAAACGATCAATCTGGTATCAATTGATTTTCAGAGAAGGAAAGCAGACACTCCTCAAAAGAAAAGAAGAAGAAGAAGAAGAAAAGCAAAGAGGTAATTATTTTCAGCTCATGATCTAGTCCTGGGGAATTTGCTAATATTTCTTTTGGCCAAAATGAAAATGTATGAGGACCTTCAGAGAGAGAATGTCTCTGTTCTTTCAGGAGGAGGACAAGAGCAGCAAGAAGAAGAAACATAAGAAGAAGGAGAAAGAAGAGACGGCAACGGGAGATGACAAAGACAAGAAAAAGAAGAAATCTCGGCCCAAGAAAACCGGGGACGTGGACGGCCTGGAAGATTTCTTGGCTGGGGGGGAGGGTCCAGCAAAGAGAGAAGGTGGAGACTACGAAGAACTTTAGAGCCGGAGGCCTCTTGTTTGAAACTTGACACTGAAAGAACTGCAGAACTTTTGGTTCCTCGAACCAGATAATGGCAGCATCCATAAGCCATACCCAAGGTTACCATACCCAGGCAACAAAAAAAGACTACTGCGGTGCTGGTGGATAAAGAAGCAGTATGGAGATGCACATACACTTTTGTGACGCAAATAATGATCAGTTGTGGAGCCACTGAGGGTTTGCTCTTTTTTTTCCCCTGACATTTAACCTTACATTTGTATTTGCTTACTGTTTTCTTTCATCTTTTAAACGCTCTGTAAGTGAACCACTCCAAATTGGCTAGATAGGGCTACTTTTGTGTCTGAATGTCCAGTTTTTTTTTTTTTGGGGGGGGGGTGTCTGTGTGAGAGCATGCTCTTTTAAAGTGTGGATTGACAGAGTAGGTGTTTTGGTAGTGGAGCCTACAAAATAGATGTTTATATTTCAAATATTGAAGATTGTCCACTTATTTTGAAATACTGTAAATGTTTCCCTTCTTCAGTGATGTACTGTAATAGTATTTATAAGTTGTCCAGCTTTAATCTTGTTTTCTGTTGTTTGACGACTAAACCGGTATCGACTGGGATGATTTGATGATACACCTTCCTCACATGAAAAGGAAATGATTTCAAGCTAAATTGAGCGGTTTGAATTTGTCATCTTTTTACCACTTCAATATGTCTTTTTGTGTGTTTTTGTCAGATGCCTTAAAGGAAGTGTCTTGCAATAATAATACATCAGTAACCCTGCTCCACCATATGTGAGTCAAGACAAGTGCAAACTGACAGGATTTAGATATATGGGTGAAATGTATGTCCAAAGTAACTCGACAGTGAATAGTGAATACTCTGAAATAGAGCCAGTAACACACTTCTGCAGCAGACAGTATGTTTTTTTTTTTTGTTTTTTTTAAAAATCAAGACACTATTATTATGAATAAATTGCACACACTGTTAATTCTTATTTTTTTCCAACTGACTCAATTCTATTACCTGTGCTGACGTTGTCCATTCTAAGGATAGACTACACTTTTTATTATTATTATTATTGTTTGCAATAGCTGAATTTCAAAGGCAGTCTAACAACTTTTAATGCAGCTATTTATGTGTTATCAAAGGATGTCTAGACTATTCACTGAAAAGGAGTGCTTTGTTTATCTTACCATCACCTCTGATTTACCACTTTTGTTCTGATAAGGAAATGTGGATTCAGTGTGGCCCTCTTGTCATCTGGTGTGGCAATACAGAGAAAATACGTTTCATTTCAGAGATTGCCATGTGTACACTACAACTTGCAAAAAAATGAATATATATTATGCACCAGTAAAAGCGTTGTTGTTGATAAAAGCAGAGCTTTTCCAAACTGTATCAACAATGCAAAGACTAACATGCTTTTCTGTAATTATGGCACTTCAATTCAACTAGCTTACACAGAGCAACATTCATATCAGAGAAGAAATATATAAACTTTCAGGAAAGACAAACATAAAGCTTTTATTTCCACAATGTCTCAAGAGTTTATGAAATGACAACAGACATTTATATTGATCACATTCTTTTCTGGTTTTGATTCCATCCTAACGGTTTAATATCAAACTTTATGTAAAAAATAATTGTTTCGAAATTTGAAACTATGCATTGATCTTGACTACTGTATGTTCTGCTACATTAACTGATGTCATGTGATGGGCGGTAATTCATAGCAAAATGTTAAAAGCAGTTAGAAGTGGAGCATGACACATGTACAATAACAAAAAAATGTATAGAAAGGTACGTGGTATTTATTTTCAATCCTTGAAATGTTTCCATCTTCACACTGAATGAGAGCCTGTGTTCAGTTTGTCTAATAAATCCAAACTTATTTCTTCATAGCTGCCATTGAATCTTTGTTTGTCCAAAAATAAACTCTGCTCTAAGAGTTATGTATAATTATTCAAACAATTAAATAGTGTGAAATGTATTCATCACCTTCAATTTTTTTGTCATGATGCTTGAAATGTATTTTTAAAAATAGAATTAGATTAAAAAACGTTCACTTCCCTGTTACTACACACAGTTTATAACTTTCTAATGAGCATGGTTCTCTATGACAGAACATTCTATTTTGACTTTTTTCTTTCAATCAATACAGTATCAGCCAAGACAAAGTCACTTTACTCTAAATCTAAAAGTGAAGATTACTCCAAACAATTGTTTTCTAAGGATATTATATATGAGATTTACTTTATATGTTTTTCTGTATAATTCACATCTAGTAATGTTGACCTTAACTGCAAGGTTATTGGAAGATTCATGTGTAGGTCAATAAGAGCATCTTTCTGAACACTGAATGATTGATGTTGGTTTAACATAATGGAATGGAGAAGAGGAAAGAGTCCAAATCAAGTTTCTCTAGCTGTGACAGAATTGCAGGAAAAATCTATAGATCCATATATATACATATACATATAGGCTACCTGGCTGATTTTCATCACATCGGCCCCATATTTTCCTCTTTTTTATGTGCAGACAATATGCACATTGAGTACACTAAATGCCAGAAATCAAATCATACACACTTAATGACATATTGTTTAATACTGAGAGGGGTCCCTGAGCATAAAATAAATGCATTCAACATATTTGAAACATCTAACTCTATCTAATATCTCATTTCAGATGAAACTGTTTATTTGACTAATGTCACTGTCTCTGACTGAGTAGTAGTATTCCATTAACCACCCCTCAACTGTATTCTTGAATCAATGTTGTTTCTGAAAGCTACCATAAGAGGGAGACATACTCTGAAAATGTATGATCAGGTGTAGCAGATGAGTGTGAATAATGACCAATGTGTCTTAGTGGGCATGCTTTGGGGCCAAATGTCTGTTACTGCAAATAAAGTGTCATTGATATGATCGGATATACTCTGAGGTTGGGTATGAAAAGTGAACAGACTGATTTCAGAAAGAAAGCAAAGACCAGTGAGGATGAGATCAAATCAAGAGACGCAACAGCATCCTTTATCATAATAACATTTGTACAGACTGACGGTACAGTTGAGAAAAAATACATTTTATGCAAATTACAACTTTGCAGGAGGGTAATTTATTGCAGAAATTACAATTCTACTATGGCCTAGGATTTTTAACTTATACCATTCAGAGTGTCTCACAAATAATCAGACACAACATAGATATAGGACACCACAGTCTTTTCCTTTTTACAATCAGTAAAAATTAATCTAACATAATGTCCAAATAGTGCTCTGTGGATTATCTTGTATCACAGAACAGTTAATAAATAGCAATTGATAAACCCTCAATATTTCTGTTCTTTTGAATCTGTTAGGACTTAAAATATTTCCTATATTTATGTTGTTTTATATATCTTTTAGATTTATGTCATCCTCAGTGATGATACTGAATAAAATATATGTTCTGTATGTATCATAAACACTACTGTTGATCATTGTGAAACCTTTTTATCAGAATGGCATGCTTAAGACTTCAGATTTCTGAAACAAAATCCTGCTTAGAAGGGAAAAGTATATTTATATTTACATTGAAACAACAACACAGCCATAGGCTCAAACAATTGGAGGGAGAGGGAAAGTTCATTGCCATATCCCTCTGGACAATCTGATACAACTTGACGACTTGGCCATTTTTCAATAAACTATTAAGGAAGAAGGGACACAGGACTTACAGATATCCAAGCCTGATTTTACTGCCAATCTCCAAGCTGGCTTTAAACTGTACATTTACCCCCCCACACACCCCCACCCCCAACCCAACACACTCAATTGAATCAAGAGGCATAGTCACCTGTTGCTCCATTGATTAAAGAAATACATACAGCTCTAGAAACCAATGTACAGTAGCTCATTCTTGCTTTTAGTCAGAGGACCTGCACATAGAACATGGAAAATATGAAAAATAAGACTGAACTCTATAAATGTTTGTTCTGTTGACATACAAATGCAATGGTCTTGAACTCAACAAGAACGCTTCACAAATTCAAACACAAACTGAGATAACACTGGAACTTAAAAATATGCTCTATAAAATGCCCTTAAATCACGGTTGTATATTTACAAGATTATACAAAAAGAAGCAAAAGAGAATGATGATAAATCAGAAGCGAATGAAAAGGCCAAAATTCTTAAACAAATAAATACCCAGTGTGTATGTCAATTAACTCGGTATACTGCAGACAAAAGAACTAACATTAAAAAAGCAGAGCTACAGTGTCTCTAAAGGTTTAACCTTCTCTCCCCTACCTATGGCCTGACACCTTGGATCCCAAATGTCTGTAAGCAGGCGATACAAAGTATAAATAAGACATTAATAAATAAAAAATAGAATGAATGAAACATGGTGAATTCTTACTGTTAGTATAAAAGCATATAAAAAGATCCTTCGGTCAAATCAGTTCATCGCTCCGTCTTTTTTCTTTTCTTTTTCTCAGGAGTGCCTTTTTATACAAAAATATCAATCAGTCCATCTCTGCGTAGAAGGATACAAATGCTCTACTTGAACTTGTCAGGGATATGTCCAATCTGAGACTGCATGCTGGTTGGTGGACTCGAAATGCCTTCTGACCAATCAGACATGTTCGAATGCGGCGAGGAGCTGGACCATTGGTCGGGAGACCCGGGAGAGGGGGTCAGAAAGGGATGGTCAGGCACCTGAAGCTGGTGGTTGGGGGTGTTGTCCATGGGGCCGGAGTAGCTGTGCTGGGAGGGCGGGGTGAGGAACTGGGTGCTGGGCATGGACTGGCTGAGGGAGGAGGGGAGGATCTGGGTGTCCTGGGGCAGGATGGTGTGGATGGGCATGGAGGCGTTCCCCGTGCCCTGCTGGAGCTCCGAGGCGTTGAGCTCACTGCTGATGAAGTTCTGGCTGACTGCATGGCCTCCGCCCCCGGTACCAGTATTAGAGTTCTGGTGCTGGAGCTGGATACTTTGCTGCTGCTGCTGCTGCTGTTGTTGTTGAAGTTGCTGCAGGGTCTGTTGGTGCTGCATCTGCTGCATCTGCTGCTGGGCCTGCTGCAGGATGTGTGGCTGCGAGGCCAGGCGGGTGTTCTGCAGACCCTGGTAACTCATCATCTGGGACAGCGCGCTGGCGGGGAGCCCGTTGTGCAGCGACGTCATCATGCCGTGCTGCCCACCCTGGTGCAGACCTCCCTGCCCGACGCCGGCACCCCTCATGGGGTTGAACTGGCCGGGCTGGCCCATGCCGGCATGCATCCTGGAGAGCCAGTCGCACTGGCCGTTCATGCCCGGCGAACCGTTGGACACGGACATGTGGGAGAGACGGGGCGGCAGAGGGTCGAACTGCATCCTCGCCAGCTCCTGCTTGTTGGGCATGCCCATGTGGTTGACCCCCATGTGGGGGTCCGACATGCCCTGGAGGTGGCTGAGCGACATGGACGGGGACTGCTGGAAGGGGGACGTCATCATGGGGGGGGACGCCACGTCCGAGATGTAGCCGTGGGGAGACTCCAGGGAGTCGACGGGGGAGAGCACCCCCGAGCCGTCCAGCAGGCTGCCTCCCTTGCCGTCCTGGGAGCTCTTCCTCTTGGCCTTCATGTCCTTGCCGTCCTTGCAGCCGATGCCCTTGGCGCTGGGCTTGCGGGCCTTCTTGCTCTGGATGTGGGGCTTCATGCCGCTCAGGTAGCTGTTGGGGGAGCAGAGCGGGGGTGACAGGGTGGTGCCCATGGAGCCGTGCATGGGGGGGCTGCGCACCAGGTTGTACTCATCCATCAGGCGGACGATGTCGTGGTGCTTGCGCTCCTGGGCGATGTCCCGTGGGAGGCGGTCCATGTGGTCCGTGATCTCGCGGTTAGCGAAGTGCTCCAGCAGGATTTTGGCCGTCTCGTGGCTTCCTTCCCTCGCCGCCAGGAACAGAGGTGTTTCCTCCTGAGACAGACGAGAGAGAGACACGGATGTTTATGTTTAGGCGAAAATTACTATCAACTATACAGTAGTGACTACAACGGTCATATTATAGTCTATATTGAAATACTATCGATCACATTTTTACAACTAATTTACCTTGCTGTTGTATTGCCATTGCGATGTGTCCCTGAGCCCATAGGAGGCCAACTTAAAATATATAAAAGCCGCCATCGTTGCATTCACTGTAAAGCTCTGATGAAGGGTACAGGCCAAAACACCTTTGTTTAAACTACAAAGTACTTTGATCTAGTTCCATTGTCCTCCAACAGTGGCTGAATTTCCTCTTCACTTCTGTCTTGGCATCTCTTCAGTCAGGCTTTGGGAGACACCTTTCTAAGTGTTTTTATCAGGCAGCAGAACAAACCATAGATTGCTAACCTTGTTATTCTGCATGTCCTTGTTGGCTCCGTTCTTGAGCAGCACTATAGCTGCATCCACGTTGTTCACTGCTGCGGCCCAGTGTAGAGCAGATTTACCTGGTGAGAGACAAATAAACCCATTGAGCACAACCCTAACAGGTATGAACTGACCAAACAAACCTGACTACAATTTCCTCATGTTATTTCAGACACACATCCGCGTACTGGAAAAAAAACGTAAAATGTGTACGTTTTCGTATTGGAAATGTCTACAGTCAAATGTCCCAAACGTACCAAAGTCATCAATGGCGTTGACGTCGGCGTGGCAGTTGATGAGCTCCTCCACCATGCCCTCCACCCCGGGCAGTCTGGCTGCCAGGATCAGGGGGGTGGTGCCGTCGTGCATGCGGGCGTCCAGGTCTGTGGCGCGGTTCCTTATCAAAATCTACGGAAAGACAATGACTCAGTTAGCCTTGTATGGGACCAGCAACAGGGAAAAGAAAACTGAACAGATGTAAGATCTACAGTATGGGTGTTTTTGCACTGACTGAAACATAACTGCCATTATACAACAGTTAGACTCGAGGTCGTGCTGTTATACTGAATATCAGCACTCCCTCTCGTGTGATATTGCTTAAATAGTGAGATGAATACAGGTTTATAGAGCTATACTGCAAACATTGTCTGTGGAGTAAGACCTGATTGAATACGTTTCATTGGTACAGAAGGAAATATGCATCCGAAGAGTCTGCTGATAAGCTCTGTTTGGTGCCCACCTGGAAGACCCCCTGTGCGTCAGCGGCCACGGCAGCGTGTAGCGGGGTCCTGCCCATGTTGTCCTGGATGTTGGCGTCTGCGCTGGCCTCTAGGAGGCGCTTGGCGGCGTCCGAGCGGGCGTAGCGGGCGGCGAGGTGGAGGGCCGTCTCTCCCGTACGGTCCGTCTGATTGTGGAGGCTGGCGCCCTGGTAGATGAAGTCGTTGATGACGTTGGCGGAGGCGTCTTCCTCCTCCTCGCTGTTGCCCGTTTCCAGACCTCCTCCACTGCAAGAGGCGATCATCAGGGGCGTGAATCCATCTGAGAGGAAGAAGAGAGAGAGAGAGAGAGAGAGAGAGGGAGAGGGAGAGAGAAAGACCCCATACGTTAGTACCAGGGGATATACCCCAGCATTGGCAGGCTAGGCAGTACAGGGTGAGCACACACACCAAGCCCAGTAGCTGGTACATCACAATAAGAGTCGACACTTCAAAGCACAGTGAAGATCAAAACAAGGCAACAAACAAATGGCCACGTTGGCCTGGGTCGAATCATCACAGCTCGCTTTTGGATAATGGATTCTGATCAAGGCCCAGTGATCAGGAGCTTCAGAAAGGGAAGGGAGCTTGGGGATACATGGTTGGCTTGTGAAAACCTAGGCATCTGGAATAGGGAGAATTATCATCTTTGGGAGGCAGCTCAGCGAGTCGACTTCGATGGGTTTCTCCTCTTCAAAAGAATAGCAAGCCCCAGATCTCGCAGATTTGGTCGATTGAGGCACATCGATCCGTTATTTAAAAAGAAAAAAAAGGTTTGAGCTCTAGTTGTAGCGTGCATTATTTTATTTATTTAATTTTTTAAAATACTCTTCAGGGGGTTTGGTACTTACATAAATATGTATTGTATTTTAGGTCGTTATTGGTTTTATTAATAAAGCATAAAGAGAGAAAGGACTATTACTAGTTCAATGATTAAGCAGGAATCACAGTTTTCCCAGCGGCCCTGGGCTTCCAGCCGGCTGCTTTGAAGAAGATCCCCTTACCCTGAGGACACAGGGCTTTAGCAACTCCTACACACACACACACACACACACACACACACGCTCTCTCTCTCTCTCTCTCTCTCTCTCTCTCTCTCTCTCTCTCTCTCTCTCTCTCTCTCTCTCTCTCTCTCTCACTCACTCACTCACTCACTCAGAAAAGGTGTCGATCAATCAGCAATGTTTCTCTTTACTTTCAGACTTTCAAAATGTTATAAAAGGGAGAACAATGTTAACTTTGAAACTATAAAATGTGTGATAAGAAACAGAATGTGAATTATTGAAATAGAATTTTTCTACAATTTGCTGTCTAAGATTTGCTGGTTTTCTCAAATAATAGAACAATGAAATAATTTATTAATTCAAATCATATATGCAACTTGACCTCTGAGACATACATTCAGATAACCAGTAACTGTAATTATGATAAACCTAAATAAGACAATTAAAGAAAGAAGAAAGATATCACAATTCAACCCGTAAATCAGTCAAATTGTCTCTAACGAGTAACAGAGCAGCGATGTACACACCTGGTCCCCGGACATTGGGGTCCATGCAGTCGTTTTCTATCTCGCCCTGAGGGGGTGTCGGGGCGATGGAGGGGATACGCAGGTCAGCTGCGTCCAGGTGCTGCTGGGTCCACTGGCGGTGGTCAGTCTGGTCGTCCAGGTCCAGCATCGCCTGCTCCTCAAACTGCTGCTTGGGGGAGGAGGGAGGGGGGGTGGTAGCAGTTAGTACACACCTTGCCTATCTGACAATACAAACCCAAAGCATTCCGCTGAAGCTCTATCAAAAAAATTAAATAAAGCAGTTTTAAAGTGTCAACATGATGACACTCAAATCAATAAAAAAATAATAATAATAATAAATCATTCTGTCATTTGACAGAATTGTGGTGGAAAATGTATGAAACATAAATCAAAAGAAATCAAAAGAAAGTTCAATCAACACAAAAAGAAAAAAGTATTCTGTTTGGACAGGAGGAATATTCACAATGAATATAAAAAGTGACCCGAAGAAGCAGCCCATCTGTCTCTCTACGGTACAGTCTCAGTACAGGAGGTCCACGGGAGGTCTCTTACTTTGAAGCGTTTGGCGTCCGACGCCTCCTCCTCTCCCCATTCGTTCTGGGTGTCGTCCATCAGGGATATGTCCGAGGAGTTCTTCAGTGGCCTGTGGTCAAGGAACAATCCCATTGAGAATCCCTGATGATGCGCTGAGGTATCCCGCTTGAGCCCTCTCCCTCAATGACAGCGCACCAACGCCGAAAACAAAAGCATTGATTGAGCCCCCCCGCCCTGTCCCACCCCACCCCACCCCATCCTCTCAGACAAGTCAATTAATACGCCCGTTACCTAAACCTGCTGTATCATTATCATAAATGATCCGAGCATAACCCCCTGTTTAAACCTTCTCTCTGATCACCAGCTACACCCCTCAACCCCAAAAACTCTCTCTCTCTCCGCTCCACACCCAGCGACTACAACACCAGCCCTATCTAATGGTATAGCGACCCCGTTGTCCTATAGAACTCGTGCCCGGCGGCCACTTACTTCAATCCCACCGAATCCTCCCCAACCGGCTCCCTTCTCTTCTTCTTGCTGGGCTCGCTGGTCTTGAAGCCCTCCGGGAACCACAGCTGACCGTGTTCGCGGCGTCGCTTACGGGACGCGACCATCCCCACCCCGAGGAAGGCCAGGAGGACGAGTCCGGCGATCACCAGGTAGATGGGGTAGAGCTCCGTGGTAGTCTTCCCTCCGTCAATCTCGCCTGGTGGGGAAAGGGACGACATGGTCAGGTGGAGAATCTGGACTGAGCAGCACCAAGAAGCCCAGGCACTGGGGGGGGGGAGTGTGGAGGAGAGCTAGTCCAGCTCCTCTGGTGGATCGACTCCAGGAGCACCCTGTTTGTCCACAGCCAGAGAGAGAATGGAGTGATGAGCCCCGTTTGTAAAACAAGATTGTTCTATCTATTCGGTAATAATCCGAATTGCTAACCACTTCTCATCAAAAAAAGAGCTGGCGAAAAAAGAAAAAAAGAAAAAAAAAGAAGACAAGAAAAAAACACCACTCCTCCCCTCAGCCCGGGGTACCAGGAGACAACTTTACCATTTCTTCTTTAAGGGAAAAAAAGGGGGGGGGGGGATTAATGAACTTCAAATTACTGCACGCGCTTTAAGCTGTAAAGACGAAGGATTTATTAGGATTTTCAAGATAACAAAGACTCCCAACTTCTAGCACACTCCCGATCAATTTTTCTCCTTCTTTTTTTCCACTAACGATTTTGAAATGATAAACTCTCCCAACCTAAACCCTTAGAGATGCATTAAGTCCTGGTATTACATTCAACGAGGTGAAGGTTGCAGCAGCCTCATACTATGGGATGAAGTGTGTGTGTGTGGGGAGAGGGAGAGTGAGAGAGAGAGAGAGAGAGAGAGAGAGATAGCGAGAGAGAGATCTAGGAAGAGAGAGAGAGAGAGAGAGAAAGAGAGAGAGAAAGAGAGATCTAGGAAGAGAAAGAATAGAATGATGGGGTGGGGAGGTGGATGAGTTGATTTACTGCAATTAACCATTTTCAAGCCTGAAGCCAATGGATTTACACACCGACAGCAGAATTGATTGTTTAGTCCGTGTGATTCACAATTACATTTGTTCCATTTCTGAGTAACAAATGCACAATCAAAGAGCACCCCATAACCCCTTTATGGTGTTGGAGGGTTAAGGTCTGACCTGGGGGATTCAATACCTTCACTGTGTGTGTGTGTGTGTGTGTGTGTGTGTGTGTGTGTGTGTGTGTGTGTGTGTGTGTGTGTGTGTGTGTGTGTGTGTGTGTGTGTGTGTGTGTGTGTGTGCGTGTGTGTGTGTGTGTCAGATTACGGTTCCAGATCTGGGGTACAGCTGCAGTACTTTTGGCCTTTGGCCTTGTGATCTAGAGGAGAGCTAGAGAGCTGTTCTACTCACTGTGGACAGCCTCGATGATATAGGGGACATTGAGGTTCCCACTGGAGGCCAGGGCGCCCAGGAAGGCTGCTACGTCCGTGGTACTCTGGAAGCACTCAGTGGACTGCTGGAAGCACTGACGGTTGTCTATCTCCAGATACACGATGGAGCTGTGGAACGGGAGCACAGAAATAACAGCGTTATCAGTTGTAAAATACATAAAGACCCAATTGTAAAGATATGTAAAGACCCAATTGTTTCTACTTAGAAAACCAAAAGAACAGAGTTCTTAGAAAGCCTGGGATTGTTGGGATCAATAACTATTGATGGGGAAATAACAATAGTAGGTAATTGTCATAAGTACACAAGGGGCATTAATTAGGTGGACAGGATACAGTCAAGGGCTTAGCTTTAAAGACGGTAGGGCAGAGTAGAGTAGAGCAGTGGTTCCCAACCGGGGGTACGCGGACCCCTAGGGGTACGTGAGGGGATTGCAGGGGGTACGTGGAAAGATTTGTAATTATAATTTATTTCCCTTTCCAAAAAAATAATTAAATATAGTCGTTTCATAAACCTAGGGTTGCCACCTTTCAGTCAGAGAAATAAGGGACACCCCTCGCAGTAGGGGCCCCGCTCCTCGGGACCACGACCACCACGGGCCCAAGGGTGGGGTGGGGGCGCCAGTGCTAGTAAATCATAAGTTAAACATTGTTTCAATAAAGCCTTAAGGGCTGCCAAGTTTCACCAAAAGTTTGGAGTGAGATTTTTTGGCGGTGGAGCGACCCAAAACTGTGCACGTTTTGGCAGCGGCGGCCCCTCTCTCCCACACAATTATTTGTGCTAGTTTCCTGCAATTTTACATGTTGTTCATAATAAACCAGCACAAGAAATAAAAATAATTGTAACATTTGATAAAACAAGACAAATTCAGACAATATATCATTTTATGTAAGTCTTAATAAACAAATACAGTAGCCTACAGAGTCTAAAAGAAAATTGGGCCCCATCAACAGGACTCAGCCCCTTGGTCAGCAGCAGAAAGACCCTTGGTCATCATCTTATGAATGAATGAATGAATGAATGAATGGTCTTTATTGTCATTGCTATAGTACAGGTACCAAACAACGAAATTTGGGAGGGGTGACTCCCCTGGTGCTAGGAAAGAAAAAAAGAACTAAAAAAAACAAGAAGGGAAAGGAGCTGGTTTACATAAATAAAGGCTATGTACACTATCCACTATACTATACTGTACAGATAAGACGACTAGGGTTGTCATATTGCACATAGTGTTATTGCACATTCATTTAAAGTGTCAGTGCATTGCTCATAGATGGCTATCATGTTATACAGGACATACCAGATTTTTTTTTTGAGGGACCCCCAATTGTTGTATTTGTATTGTACATTGTATTTAACAATAATAATAATAATAATAATAACAATGTTATATTATGTTACAGTAGAGAAACAAAAAACAGTTACCAAAACTGTAAAGTTGCAAAGTAGGCCTATCATCTCACCCAAATTAAGTGAATATTAAGGGAATTTTAGAAACGGTATGCCATAGTGTCTTTGAGATAAAGGATACAATCCGTTTTCACACTCGTGTTGAATAACAGAAGATTAATGGAGGGGGAAAAACATGAGTGTGAGGACGGAGGATGATGAGCAAAGTCCCATCATGGATATTTCACTGCCAATCTCTCCTCCATCACCCCGAAAAAGAGAACAGAGGATGAAACAACTTGCGATTTGAAAGTACCAGGCTACCAGATACGTATACATGCACATATTTTGCTACCAGGGTTGCCAGACGGAATTGACCATTTCCAGCCCAACCAGTCTAAAAGCTGCCGAATCCACCCGTCCAGTGTGACCAAAAGTAGCCCAATCTGGCAACACTGCTTGCTACGTTCTAAGACTTACGTGCAGCTCGCGTGAACACAGGTTCTCTAGATATTCCAGCAGCGCGCGCCTCCCGCTTCGATTGCAGACTCAAGTTAACGCGCGTGCAGAAATATGCCACGAAACTCGTGTCCGGTAGCTTTATTTAAAGGAATTTCACAAATAAAAGACTTGGCAGCTCTGTATGATATATTGGAGGAATCACGCAATGCTGGTGGATTGAAAATACGGAACAAACAGCGTTCCGTATTGGTTCAAAACGGGACGCATCTTTTAACTGTCAGATACGGAACGATTCCGTATTTTAAGGGACGGGTGGCAACCCTACGATAAACCTGTTGTTAAAATGGTACGCTGCAACTTAAGTTCCTCCCCGACAGGTGATGACTGTAACACACGTGGTAGTCACGTCACATTTAAATCACGTTCATTTACGTTCATTTACGCGCGCACGTCAGCTAGGCCTGTCAGTATACCGCAAAGATGGACAGATGGCTAAAACGACCAGCTTCAGAGGCAGATCAGACGGTCAGATCAGAGGCAGATCAGACGGTCAGATCAGAGAAAAAAAGAAAAAAAGGACCCCGCTATTATTTGGAAACATATGTTTTGTGGGGATTTACATGTACATCGGCTGATCCACCACAGCCACAGTGCTTTTTCTGCTGTGAAGTCCTGGCTAATAATTCAATGAAGCCAGCCCATTTACAGCGACACCAGAGCACCAAACACCTAGCAACTGTTGGTAAAACTGACGACTTTTTCAAGCGAAAACTGTCAGAGTTCAAGTCAAGTCAGGCTACACTGGAAAAAAGCGGCAAGTGTGTCAAGCAAAGCACTGGAGGCGTCCTATGCTGTTTCATTACTAGTGGCTAAGTCAAAAACCCCACATTCAATCGCCGAAGATCTGATTTTGCCTGCCGCTGTGATTTTGGCTCAAACTATGCTGGACAAGAAAGCAGCTGACGCGCTCAAGTTGGTACCATTATCTAACAATACCGTCTCCCGTCGGATTGATGATATGTCCATAAATATTGTCGGACAAGTGGTGGATAAAATGAAGCAAGCAGGTCAGTTCGCTTTGCAATTAGATGAAATGACCGACGTTAGTGGGGAGGCTCAGCTGCTGGCTTTTGTGCGTTATAAAGAAGAGTCGGACATAAATGAGCATATCTTGTTTTGCAAGACGCTGCCAGGAAAGACAACTGGCGAGGAAATATTTCTGATTATTGACAGCTTCTTCAAAGACAACGATCTGGAGTGGAAATCCTGCAGTCACATCTGTACCGATGGAGCGGCAGCAATGACGGGTAAGGTGCGTGGGCTGCTTGGGCGTGTGATGAAGGTGAACCCCGAAATTAAGTGGATGCACTGTATTATTCACCGGGAGGCACTCGCCAGCAAAAGGATGAGCCCCGAGTTAAGTGCAGTTATGGATGACGCAGTTAAGGTGATTAACTTCATTCAGTCCCGGCCAATGAACCACAGACTGTTTCAAACTCTTTGTCATGACAGCGGGTCAGAGCATGAGCAGCTACTGCTTCACACAGACGTTCGCTGGCTGTCTCGTGGCAAAACGCTGCTGCGGCTCTATGAATTGCGCATCGAGGTGTTTGCTTTCCTGACAGAAAACGACCACCCTCTTGCAGCCCTGTTTGAGGATGCAGTGTGGGTTGCGCAGCTGTCATATCTTGCTGATGTCTTCACTAAGCTGAATGAGCTCAACCTTTCACTTCAGGGCAAGTACTCACACATCCTTAATTAACATGTATGACAAAGTGAATGGATTCATAAAGAAGGTTAAATTATGGGAGAGGAAATGTAAGGATGGAGATGTGAGCTGTTTCCCACTGCTTGATGGCCATCTCGCCACCACTGATGCTGACAGAGGTCCTGTGGTGAAAATAGTTAAAGCACATCTGTCCAAACTTGACACTGACTTCAACCAGTACTTTCATGACATTGAAACAAAGTCAGAAAAACTGGACTGGGTGAGGAACCCATTCAGAGTGAATGACAGGAGCAGCAGCAGCCTTCCTGCAAGCCTGCAGGAAAATCTGATGGACATGTCCTCTGATCGTGGGTTGAAGATGGCACATGCTGACAAGTCATTGACAGAGTTTTGGTGTGATGTTGAAAAGGAATATCCAGTGCTGGGAAAGTGTGCATTGAATGAACTTTTGCCTTTTGGATCTACATATATGTGTGAAGTGACCTTCTCAGCTTTGACCCACATCAAAACCAAGCCAAGGAACAGACTGAGTGTGGAGAGCAGCCTGGTGACTGCTGTTGCCACACTGCCTCCAGAACTGTCAAAGATTATAAAAGAGAAGCAACCTCAAGTGTCTCATTAAAGCTCAACTGATGAAAAAAAGAATTGCAACTGCTACTGGGTGAGTCTATTTTTCACAATGGTGTAAATATCTATGTATTAAAGGGGAGTGGTTCAAATGATTTCATTAATAATCAGTAGAGTTAGATAAGAAGTTTAAGTGTGTGTGTGTGTGTGTGTGTGTGTGTGTGTGTGTGTGTGTGTGTGTGTGTGTGTGTGTGTGTGTGATAAGTTTTATCCTGTCTCATCTTGTCTGTTTCCTCTCCCCATCAGTCAAGACTCTAGGATGAGAAAATTATGACATCACTGCACCTCAGACAGAAGCCAAAGAGGAGCAGGAGAAAGGGAAAAGAAACAGATATCAAATCAAATTCATTATTATTTATTATTTATTTTTCTATTTTCAGTGAGTGTGTGGGCATGTGGTAACAATTAACCATTGAGGTGGCCAGGTGGCACATGTATTGGCCAATTAGCTCATGTAGTCTAATTTTGAATGGCAATGTTTTGAAATGGCAAACATGTGACTTTATGTCAGATTGTTGTGTGCAGCAAACCGTGTTCAGTGCATTTAAAAAGTGCCATTTTGAATAGCAAAATGTGTGTAAAGCAGAAAATGTGTTTAGAGTTTTGGAGACATGAGAAGAGGTTTTGCTCTCTGTGTGTCAGTAATAAATGTTATATTTGCAAGTTAGAGTTTAATTGATTTTTTGGGGAAATAATCAACACGCATGAGTGAGGGGGTACTTCTGGCATGGCAAAACAGCTCAAGGGGTACACAAGACAAAAAAGGTTGGGAACCACTGGAGTAGAGGATAGCATAGTATGGTACTGCTGTGTATTCTGGTATGGAGTACCGTCTACATCAGGGGAGGCGGGTGGAGGTAGAATTGGAGGACGGATGGGCTCATTGCGACGCATCGAAACGGAAGAGGAACGGTGTGTGTTGAATACCGTTCCTCGTTCAGTGTCATGCGTTACGATCAACGCGTCCTCTGATTCCTCCCTCCCACAGCCTCCCCTGGTCGACGTAGAGCCGGAGGTGGATCTCCTCCTCACCCTTTGATCTGCATGTGGTCCAGCTCCCTGCGTCTGCGACTGCTCCCGGGGTCGGCCAGGTCGTACAGGCTCTTCTTCATGGAGCTCAGCACGTTCCCGGGGATCTCCGTCCACGAGTCGGCCGAGCGCTTGATGTTGTGCTTGGTCAGCTCCTGCGGGCTGCCGTAGTAGGGGAAGATGATCATGTCGCCCTTGGCGTCCTTCCGGAACAGCACGTTGGTGTGGAGCACACGGCTCAGCTCGCGCAGGAAGCCGAAGGAGTTGTTGCGGAGCTGCTCGGGCAGGATGTTGACCACCAGGACCAGGCGGCCCGCCGCCATCTTCTCCGGCATGTTGTTGGCGCAGTCCAGGCCGTCCCACTCGCACTCAGCGTTGTTGCAGCCCTGGTCGCAGTGGCCGTCGGAATAGTGGTCCTTACAGTACTGGTCGTACAGAGGGCTGGGGGAGGGAAGGGGAAGGAAACACGTGGTTGTTTGTTAGTATGTAAGTAAGTAAGTAAGTAAAGCTTTATTTATATAGCGCCTTTCGTACATGAAATGGGGTATGTGGGTTTAGGGTTTTAGAGAGACTTTTCTGTGTCAGTAGTGGCACAGGAAAAATAGATTCAAGCACATTGCCAAGCAAAAGCTGTGAGACAATTTGTACCAGATGGCTCAGTGGGTTGGAGAAAGGGCTTGTCTATGACACCATTGGTTGTGGGTTTGATTCAGGCCCAAGCCACACACTGCGAATAATGTGTTGTCTGCGGGTAGCTTAAGATAAAAGCGTCAAAGCAAAACTATTGTCTCTATAGAGACTTCATGACAGATGGGGAGGGAGACGGGGGGGGGTTTCCCACTCACTTGCACTGGCCCTCCAGGTTCTGACAGTCGAACCCGTCGTAGAGGCACCCGGCGTTGTCGCACTGCTCGTCGCACTTCCCGTCGTTGAAGTAGCGCCAGCACTGCAGCGACGTGGTGCAGTTCTTCCACGGGTCATTGAAGTTCAGCGAGCAGTCGCCGCCGTCCCAGCCGCACGCGTGGTTGTTGCACAGGATGTCGCAGAACTTGTTGCCCTTGCGCTCGTGGCACTGCGGGATCTCGCAGCTGACGTCCACCTCCGGCGGGGGCGTGATGTCTCGGCCGAAGCCGCCCAGGAAGCTGTAGTCCAGGATGTGACACAGCAGGCCGTTGAAGTTGGTGGGGCACACGCAGTGGTAGTAGGGAGCCTCGGAGGTGTACTCGCAGGTGCCGCCGTTGTAGCAGGGGTTGGTGTTGCAGGGACTGTCGGTGGGGTACTGGCACTCGGGGCCGGTGAAGGACGGCGTGCAGAGGCACTTGGGGCTCTTGTGGCCGGAGATGCAGGTGCCGCCATTCAGGCAGTGGAGGCTGCCGCAGGAGTGGGCGTCGTACTCGCAGGTGGAGCCGGTGTAGCCCTGTGGGAAGGGGACAGACAAGGGACAGTCTTGATGTTGTGTTCTATCCATGAGTTACATTCATGAAGAATATTTTGTTTATATATATATATTAGCATTTTGCTAGTTTTTGTATGCTGAATGAAAACCGTGCGTGAGGCCTTGGGATTGAAAATGTCAGGAGTTTGTGTGTGTGTGTGTGTGTGTATCAGGGTTTCCGTTAACCGGTAATTCCCGGACTTTGTCCGGTAAAATTTGTCGAAGTCCGACAAATTGAAAACTCGTCGGACAAAATGTCCGGTGAAAATAATTCCCTCTAAGCACAATTTGAATACAATTCGCTAAAGTTCACATTTTGTATTCAAATTGGCTTTGGGCCACCATTCTCAGCTGAGCACCAAACACACACACACAACACTGCCCGAGAGAGAAGGACCCGCCCCCTCCAGCCAGCCTATAGGCTAACCAAAGGGGGCGGGTCCTTCTCTCTCGGGCAGTGCCGCGCGTGCACGAGTGTGTGTGTGTCCGGTGCCCAGCTGAAAATGGTGGCCCGAAGCGAAAAGCCTTAACTTTATCGCACAATAACAAGGATAACAAACGAAACGGACAACATTTACACTAAGATGGAGACAAACTTCAGCGATATGATCTAACAGCCGGTTTTCAGGACGACATACAGACCCGTATGAGCTTACAGGGCTATCCCCTAAGTATGATTTGACAGGCAGCTAAACGAAATGCCTTCCCAACCAGCGAGACCTGGGGGGTGTTCTATCAACGTCGCCAAAGGAAAACCTAGGCCTACTTCGCCAAGTCCCGCGAGACTCTTAAAAAGATCCAGGCATATCTTGATAGATCTCGCGAGACTTGTCAAAACAAGCCCAGACTTTCCTCCAGCGACGTCGATGGAACACCCCCCTGGTTATAGAAATGACGTTGTTTTATTGATAAAAAATAAAAAAAAGGGTAAAACTGGAAAGAGAAAATCGAAAACTCACATTAATCCCAAACAATTTAACAAACTTCAGTTAACGTAATGTGGAGTCCGTTCATTGATCGATGCTGTCTGTTCAGTTCCCAGTGAGGCGCCCGTTCAGCGCTGGACCCGTTCAGCGCTGGATTTGACGCATGGCATAGCGCGCATGCGTCAAATCATGTTATATTATTATATAGCTCGCATCTAATCGTATCGGATGAGAAATATACATTAAATGGCATATATAGGCCGCTACACAACAGTAATCACCGCGACAAACAGCTATATTAGATTTGAAGAAAAAAAAATATGATTTTGGATTTTTTTTTTTTTTTATATTTTAATATGATGACCGGAATATATCACGTTTGTCCGGTAAATCGAATTCTTCCCGGACACGATGTCCGACGGCAAATTTTTCTAGCGGAAACCCTGGTGTGTATGTGTACTCACAGGTGGACACTTGCAGATGAAGCCATGAGGAGTGTTGCTGGCCACGGCACACGTCCCTCCATTACGACAGGGTTTCCCCTTACAGCCGTCAAACACTGTGTCACAGCGCAGGCCTGCGGGGACCAGAGAAAGGCTTACGTCAGAGACACCAAGCTTGTTCAACAGAGATCCTATTTCATGTAATATCAAGCCCTGAAATGACTGGAACTTTACATTTAAAACATATACTGTACATACAAACGTTTCAATTGAATGGGAAAGTGTGTCCAAACTTTTGACTTGTACTGTATAGCAGATACTCCATATGCTAACATAACCTAAATATATAACATATAAACAAATATTCGAACGATATATATTATATATAACAAATATAAATAACATATTCTAGGAAGCTGAAATAACAACATAGACATACAGTATACATAATACACACACACACACACACACACACACACACACACACACATACACACACACACACACACACACACACACATCTTCCTCAGCCACCAAATGGCTGCCATCAATAAGGAGGGCGTACCTGTGTATCCGGTGCGGCAGTCACAGCGGTAGTTGTTGGTGAGCTGGATGCAGTTGTGTGTGCCCCGCGGGTCGCAGGGGTTGGACAGGCACTCGTTGACGTCCCCCTCGCACCGCTCGCCCACGTAGCCGGCGGGGCAGGTGCAGTGGTAGCCCCCCACGCGGTCCACGCACTTGCCCTTGTTGAAGCACTTGGGCTCGTTGGTGACGGGGTCCGTCGAGGGGTTGCAGTCGTCCACGTTGATCTCACAGTGGACGCCTGGAGGGGAACAGGGACAGGAGAGGAGGGGGGCGGGGGTGCGGGGTGGGACAGTCAGCCTTTCAGAAACCCATTTCGTTCAATTTCAGAATTGGATGAAATTATTAAACAACAACAGGCGGGATTGTTTTTTGGGGGGTTTGTTTTTGTTGTTTTTTTCGGGGCACACCAATTTCACCAGCACTTTGGCTGACCTACAACACATACTCCCTTCATGTCCAGAAGAGGAAATCAATGTTTATTTGACAGGGAGGATAGTTTCAGACAATGAGCTGGGTGATGCTAAGCCCTAATTAATGAAGTGTGGTGAGAGAGAGAGAGGAAGAGAGAGTGTATGGGGCAGGGAGGCATAGAGGACCGAGAGGGATGGGTGGGGGGTCGTGCGGAGGAGTGTGCGGTGGGTGGGTGGGTGCGTGGTGGGGCCCTGACCTTGGGTTCCCCTGGGACAGGAGCATTTGTAGGTATTGATCAGGTCAATGCAGGTGCCCCCGTTCTGGCAGGGCTGGGAGAAGCACTCATTGATCTCATTGGAGCAGTTGTTCCCCACGTATCCTGGCACACACTGAAGGAGGGAGGGAGAGAGGGAGGAGGAGAGAGAAAAGTCTCATCAATGACTGACATGAAACAAGAGGGTTTTTGTTTACCTGGCTGTTTTTCGGATACATTCTGCCCAGCGCAGCAGTTCCCTCTAATCAGAGATCTACATAAATGAGCAGTTTGGATTTTATTTACACACAACCTCATCTTCAGTCTGGACAGAGATCTTTTTTTGACAGGGAGCCAAATTTGTATTTATTTAAATTCATCTCATAACATTTTATTAGAGCTGATAACATTTTGGCCAGACAGAGACAGGGCACAATGTATTGGCTTTTAGTGTGTTTTTTTTCTTTTTTCACCCCTCATCAGATAAATAACAGATACAACTGTACGTGCAGTAGTGAAGCGTTCCTATAGGGGGCGTACCGTGCAGTGGTATCCTCCTAGGAAGCCGTTGCAGATGGCTCCGTTCTGACAGGGGTTAGGAACACACTCGTCCACCTGTTCTTCACAGTAGCTGCCGGTGTAGCCCGCCTGGCAGTGGCAGTAGTGTGTGTTCCCTGCATCCAGACATTGGCCAGAGTTACGGCAGAGGAGAGCCACGTCCACACCTGGGGGGCAGAGAGGAGAGGGGGGGGGGGAGGAGAGGGGAGGAGAGGAGGGGTTAGCATGTAGTCATAGTGTTTCTCTCAGAGGTGTGAGATTACACAGCATAGTGGCATCGTGAAAAAACAACAACATACAGACACAAACGCCCTAGCAAGCGCACACGCAAGCACGCACGCTCTCACACACACACACACACACACACACACACACACACACACACACACACACACACACACTACACACCACATACACACACACGCCACACACTACACACCACATACACACACACCACACACACCACACACACACACACACACACACACACACACACACAAAGCCACGTGTTACCTCTCTGTTTGGCTGCCACCTCGCATGAGACACTTGGCACGTCGCAGTAGAGGCCAGTCCAGCCGGTCTGGCACTCACAGCTGTAGGTGGTGCCCGTCTGCCAGCAGGTGCCACCGTTCTTACAGGGTGACGAGTCACACCAGCGCACCAGATTCTGAGAACAATCGCACACACACACACACATGTTTGAGTGACAGGCGGCACACATCGATGACACTGTGATTTCATATTTCAACATGTTAGTGCAACTGACGTCTATAGATTTGACCATCAGAGTATCTAGCCAGTTAGGTCATCGCTGAGATCTTCCCCCTACCTGACAGTTGAGGCCAATGTATCCTTGTGGACAGGTGCACTTGTAGGTGCCATAGCTGTCCTGACAGGTGCCTCCGTTCAGGCAGGGCTTGGAGTCACACTCGTTGATGTCGTGTTGGCAGTAGATGCCAGTGAAGCCGGGCGGGCACAGACAGGTGAAAGTGTTGATGCCGTCCATGCATGTCCCACCATTGAAACAAGAGCTGTAAAAATGTAAAAAAAAAAAAAAAAAAAAAAACTATGAGTGATAACCAACACATGAATAAAGTAATATAGGATTTATTTGATAAGCCACATGTTGGGAAAATGGAAAAGATCACATTTTAGTTAGACTATAGCCTCTAGAAAAAAAAACAATAGAGGAATAAGTTAAGTTATCTTGTGTTGATGAACTTTTCTGCCACTGGGGGCAGACGTCGACATGAGAAAGTGGCTTGGCTTAACATGATACAGTATTGTGTGAGACCGCCCATAGGTAGTGTCTCGTGGTAGGAATAGGATTAGAGCACTTTGATGTCTTTTTCCCCAGAAGCTTCTTACCTCTCTGTGCAGTCTGGAGTGTTGTTCTCGCAGTGGATACCGCTGAAGCCAGGGGGACAGGTACAGGTGTAGCTGTTCACACAGTCGGTGCAGTTGGCGTCGTTCTTACACGGGTTACTGTCACACTCGTTGATGTCCTCCTCGCACGTGGTACCACGGAAACCGGGCAGGCAGGTGCACACGAAGTTGTCCACCTCGTCTTTGCAAAAGCCTCCGTTGCTACAGGGGTCTAAAAAACGGAAGAGAGGCGTGGGGTTAGCTTTTAGCTTAGCACTGTGGCGGTGTCTCAATGGTTTAAACTAGCTGGAGCACTGATCTGATATGAAGCCGAGTGCTGTTAGCGATGAGGAGGAAAGCTAGAGCGTGTCATCTTTTCACCTATTTGGGGGGTTATGAAAGAATGGAGAAAAGGCAAACGATTCACAGTTGTTGTCTCGCGTCCACCTGGTCTTAGGGTGGTTATGGAGAGCAGAGGGCGTGGTCCTCTGTGGCTCAGTTGGTAGAGCATGGTGCTAACAACTCTTAGGTTGTGGATTCGATTTTCGCTGGGACCATATATACTGAAAAATTTATCCACTCACTGCAATGTAAGTCGCTTACCTTAAAGTCGCTTACATTAAAGTCGCTTACATTAAAATCATCAGCTAAATGGCAGATATTAGTGTGTAGGACACTTACTGGGCTTGCAGTCGTCAATGTTCGTCTCACAGTTGCGTCCGGCGTAGCCAGGCTTGCAGCCACAGCGGTAGTTGCCGATGGTGTTCTGGCAGCTGGCTCCGTTGCGACAGGGACTCTTCACACACTCATTGATGTCCACCTCACAGGTTTGGCCTATGGGGGGGCAGAGGAGGGGAAAGCCTTAGTACACACACGCACACACACATACAAATGAGCTAGCTGTCTAAAACTGGCACTTAAAAAAATAAAAAAATACAGTTCATTCAGTGCATTGTCCCTGTAAGACTAAATAAACCAGATTTCCCATAAAGTAAACCAGTTGGGAGGAGAATTGCTATTGTGAGCTACAGTAAGAGAGACCTGTCTGTGTTCTATATTGATACAGTATATGATGGCATACTCTAATGACATATGAGATAGAGAAAGTCAATAAAAATTTAATAGAACGCACCTTGCCATCCCTCAGGACACACGCAGGAGAAGCTCTCGTAGTCCTCCGACTCCTGGCACACCCCTTCGTTCTTACAGGGTTTGGGGCTGCACGGTGCCAGCAGAGTCTCACAGTTCTCACCTATCACAACACACAACACATCATCTGTCACACACACCTTCAAATGATACACAATGGGCTGTGTGGCCGTGCACAATATTATTGTTTTCCACACCAAGATATCTCAAGTGGAAGTGGTGTGGAGTCTCTGGATAAGCCAACCTACACAGATGCTGCTTTTATTGGATATCTACGCTTCATTCAATCTTTCTCAGATATCAGAGGATTCTGGCCCTCGGTGGGTAAAAAGGTCTGTCAGTATTCCAGACTGGAATTTCGGATTAGGGAGACATTTCCCATATCTGTTTCCACGACAGCCAGCTCCTACAGGAAGCAGGCAGGAGTTTCCTGCCATTGTCAAGCAATTTGCTGTTCTGTGAGACAGGAAGTCGGCAAACAGGAAATGTGTCAAGCTGCCGTTCCCACCCCATCACAACCAGAGCGCCTTATTATTATTCCAGCTCGGGAGCAGTGTGGATTTTTCCAAAAAGAAGACTGGGATAAAGACAAATACAAAGATTTGCCACCAAGGCAGTCTATCTATCACTATCTGTTTTTTTAAAAATAATACGTAAAGAGGGGAGAGGACGTGAGGGATTCGAACAATATTTTTCCCGGATTGTTATCAGGGACACTTGTGATGACACTTGTGTCATGGAGGGCCAATGTCAACAGACGACTGGTTTTCTTTAACCCGAGAGGAAGTCTTGTTGCTGAACTTTCATCGACAGCTTGGATTTCCTGTGTATGTTTTTCCAGTACGTCCAATACCTAAGAGGAGTCGAACCCAACCGCAAGGAAACACCATAACGCCTCTCGCAGACAGACATGTCAAGTGATTCCCAACTAGTTCAGTATGATCATACCAGTATAAGGCAGTAGGCAGTTGCACTTGTAGCCGGCAACATCGTCAATGCAGGTCCCTTGGTTGAGGCAGGGGTTGGAGGCGCACTCATTGATGTTGGTCTGGCAGCTTGGACCTACAGGCAAAAAGTCAAGATGTCAAGCGCATGAGTTTGAGGTCAGATGGATAGAGCTTTGGTGGTGGATGATGGAAGTGTGTTCTGAAGGGCACACACACACACACGCACACACACACACACACACACACACACACACTCACCGGTGAAGCCAACTCTGCAGGAGCAGAGGTATCCGCTGGTCATGTCCTTGCAGGTGCCTCCGTTCATACAGGGGTTGGACTCACACTCGTTGTTGTTGATGTCACAGTTCTTTCCGCTCCACCCCGAGTCACACAGACAGTTATAACTGAGGAACAGAGAGGAACAACTCAATGTCAGAACAAACTTGCCTTTCATGACATGCATACTATATAGCATACATATTCATACATGTATCCATACTGTACATCATCCATTTAGGGGCAATTTGTCAAGATTTACATTTGAATCTTAACTGATAACATTTCCTTAGCATATGAGGACGCTGGCGTTGCTTGTTCGCCGCTTCTCCGCCCGAAATCTAGATATAGTACTTGCAGTATACAGAGTAGATTGTCCTACAAAGACACTTCGATTTAGATTTAGTCAAATTAATTAGACCCCTATACTTTCTTTTATTTCTTTTTTTGGTTTCTTTTTATTTTACTACTCGATCTTGCAGTTTGTAAAGCGTCTTTGAGTGTCTAGAAAAGCGCTATATAGGTCTAATGTATTATTATTATTATTATTATGATGATGATCTTATGACTTACCCGTTGACCTTGTCCTGACAGTGCCCGTGGATGCAGGGGTTGCTGAGGCACTCGTTGACCTGGGAGAAGCAGGTGGTGTCATGGTAACCCTCCGGACACGCGCAGTGGAAGCCGTTGATGCCATCGATGCAGGTGCCGCCGTTGTGGCAGGGGTTAAGAGCACACTCGTCAATGTTGATGTTGCACATCGTCCCTGTGAAGAAGAAGAAGAAGACATATGGTGTTCGTGTGACCTCTCTGATGATGTCTCACACAACCGGTTTCATTCAAATACAGAAATGCCGATAAATTAAATATTCAAGCCAACAGCATGTCATTGTGTTCCCCCTTTGAGGACTGCTTGAATCAAAAACTTGAACTGAAGAATTGATTCCATCTGTGTCGGAATCAAAAACTCATAGACCAGTCGACACTGTAACATCCCGCTAAACATTCTCAGACAACAAGTCCATTATAGTCCTATAGAGTCATAATAACTTGGAAACGCGATTGGATCGGGGGCTTAAACAGGACTTCATAAAAGCGGATTTTTTTTTTTAAGTGAAACTAAAAGCAGAACCGCGCTACAACAGACAATGGGACCACACCATAGGGCCCGTAGCCCCGCTGTAAACGGATCCGCGCGCAGAGAAGTCGCCTTTTGTCGCCCACTTGAAGCGCCGCCGCCATTCAGGCTGTGCCACGCATGACATAAAGAGGGCCCATTTAGCTTTAAACCACGGACCCAGCTTCAGCCCCTTTTAAAAGATCAACTTTCAGGAATCTTTCAGGGAATCTTTTCTCCTGGTGAAATCCCTGGTGTATATGTAGTGTGTGTGTGTATGTATGTAGTGTGTGTGTGTGTGTGTGTGTGTGTGGCACTGCTTTCAGGGCTTTGGTGAGAGAGAGGGCAGCTTGCGTGTCTGAGGAGCAACAGGCTAGGGACAGGGAGGGGCTGGAAAAGTGACACTGGCAGGCCCACGGAGGAGTGTGCTCGCTCACCATCTGTTACCCCCCCTCTTCCACTCCTCCATCCCTTCTTCCTCCACCCCCCCCCCCGCAGCCTTCGTTGGTCCCTGCCCAGTCCTCACCTGAGAGGCCTCAATAGCTCAATACACTCTCTTGGACTTGTCCCCATGTCCACTCCCCACCTAGCGTAGCCTTAGCCTAGACTCCTAGCCTACATTACCTACCTCTGTAGCCTTAGCCTAGCCTCCTAGCCTACAGTACCTACCGCTGTAGCCTTAGCCTCCTAGCCTACAGTACCTACCGCTGTAGCCTTAGCCTAGCCTCCTAGCCTACAGTACCTACCGCTGTAGCCGGGCTCGCAGGCACACTCGTAGCCGTTGATCTTGTCGATGCACGTGCCGTAGTCACACGGCTTGCTCTTGCAGTCGTCCAGGTTGACCTCACAGTTGATCCCTGGGGAACACAGATTTACCTCAGTTTTGGAAGTCGTAAGTAAGAGTGTGTGTGTGTGTGTGTGTGTGTGTGTGTGTGTGTGTGCGTGTGTGTGTGTGCATGTGTGTGTGCATGTGTGTGTGCATGTGTGGGTGTGGGTGTGCATGTGTGTGTGCGTGTGTGGGTGTGTGTGTGCATGTGCATGTGTGGGTGTGTGTGTGTGTGCCTGCTGCTCACCGGCGGTGCCCTTGGGGCAGGTACAGTAGTAGGAGTTCTCCCTGTCCTGGCAGACTCCTCCGTTCTGGCACGGCTGACTCAGACACTCGTTGATGTTGGTCTCGCACAGGCGGCCCGTGTAACCGGGGCGACAGTGGCAGGTGAAGGTGGCCAGGCCGTCCGTGCAGGTGCCGTAGTGACAGGGGTCCGAGTAACACTCGTTGATGTCGGTCTCGCAGTGTTGCCCAGAGTAACCTGACAAAACCAGACAGATGAAAAGTCGGTACTTCTGACTCCCTCTTTCTCTCCCTTCTATGAGGAAAACATAAAATAAAACGTACAACCCGTTTTTGTAGTTTATTTGAGTCAGACCGTATATACACACCTTCGGTGCATTCACAGGTGTACTTGTTGGGTCCGTCGGTACACTTGGCCCCGTTCTCACAAGGCGTGCTGGCGCATTCGTCAATATCTATCTGGCACAGGGTCCCAGAAAAGCCTGGAAAAACAAGTAGAGAGAACGGGGGGGGGGGGGGGGGGTGAGTGTGTGTGTATGTGTGTGTGTTTTTCGCGCGCTGAGGGGTTGTTTAGAGTGATCTCACCAAGCCAAACCATTCCTTCTCTTTCTCTACGACCATGAGGACCCTCAACGACCCACCGAGATGGCTGCATATTCATTAACAGCCCCTGCCTCACCACAAGCATTCTATATTTTTCCTTTCCCTCCTTTTCAACCCAAGCTCCCGTAAAGAGACTCACTCAGTCTGAGGGGAGGGGTGGAGGGAGGGGTTGAGAAAAAACTAGAAAGGAGAGAGAAACTTTCAAGGCCTCATGACCAGGGGTGAGAGACAAAGGGGAGACTGTCTGCTGAATGCAACGCCAAGCCGAGCCTGTTGCCTCTTTTGTCTCCCCGAAAACTTTTCCATCACAATGTGCATTCTCCCGTCTTGCTTTTGCCCCCCTTTAGCCCTGGCGGCCTCCCCATCCCCCAAACAGGGCCAGCTTGACCTCTGAACTCTAAAGCTATTCAAATCGCTCGTCATTCAAACAACAACCCAAAAAAATCAACCAGCAGGCATCCCTTTCTTTCTCTAGATAATCTATTCTTTTATTGTTGTTGTTGTTGTTGTTGTTTTTCAAACTCTGTCGGTTGAGTTATACAGTATTCCGTTTGGGCACGTTAGAATGTCTCCTGGTGTGAAGGGTTGTGTTAGATGAAGAGATAAACCTTGGTATCCTGTGGGAACACACAGGTAGTTTAAGCCGGCGTGGCAGACAGGCGGGCAGGCATAGTTGTCACTAATCCAGAGAGGAAGAGTTTGCATAGCCAGATCTTAACACTCCTACTCTCCCTGTGGACTTCCCTTTCACAATACTAGACCACCTCGCTTTGGACTGTCCATCCATGCTAACTCCACACACACACACACACACACACACACACACGCGCGTACACACACATGCGCGCGCGCACACACACCTCGCTTTGGACTGTCCATCCATGCTAACTCCACACACACACACACACACACGCGCGCGCACACACACACACGCGCGCGCGCACACACACCTCGCTTTGGACTGTCCAGCCATGCTAACTCCACACACACACACGCGCGCACACACACACACAAAAACACACAAAAACACACGCACACCTCGGCAGCAAAAGAGGGATTTACCCCGACTCTCCTGGAATCACACATTTCTAAAGCCCCCAGTGGGGTTTCCATGGAGATGGTGTGTACGCTGTACAGGAATGAAAGGAGGGACCCTAACCCCGGGCCTGGCTTACAAGAGGGGGACAAATTTACATCTCAAGCAGGCAACAGGGACCCCAAATCCCCCTCTCGCTCCCCCAAACACCCCCCACCCCCCGGCCAGAGCATAACCGTCTGTGCGTTCCTGTCTCCTCCTCTCTCTCCCGCCCTCCCGCCCTCCCCTCCCATACTCCCACACCACTTCCACCACAGTCTCATTCAGTCCCCCCCACCTCCCCTCATTCCCATACACACACACAGGGAGGGGGGGGGGGGGGGCTTGCTTTTCAGCAGCTAAGCTCTTGTGTTCTCTGCTGTACTCGCCTACATTAATTCTTCAGCTTCCTAACTGCACTTTCTCAACACAAGGAGGATCCTGCCTTTCTCTCTGGCCAGGCTGCCTGCCTTTGATCCACCCTGACTGAGAGCTGCGCTATTTTCCTGCCGAATTACTTCCACCTCAATGGCCCTGCTGAAAGAATGAAAACAAAAACACATTTGGGAGGCCTTGTATACCTTCTCCTCTCCTGCCTAGAACGCTCTATTCTGTCAGCATTCCTCAGCCAACAAAAACTATCAATGCCTCTCGTCACAGAGTGTAATCCCAATGGAATCCGATGGTCGAAATCTCCTGAAAATGTCACATCTCCGCATGGGAAAGCTCCTCAAAACAGACATAACAAACTAGCTCCCACCACAACAGCTTCTGTACACAGATGTAACTTCAACGTACGTTCCTATTCTTAGTCTTTCTTTCTTTAGTTCTCTCAATTAGTGTTTTTTCGAGTGGCAACATCCAAAAACCCAAAGTTTTTTTGTTTTTTTGGGCACCGCACTTAACTGCACACTCATCAGACTGGAAAACTTGTTCAAAGTGCAAACTTCCTCAAGCCTTCCTTATGGATTTTCCTTGCTCATTCCTTCATTTGGTGCTGGCCTTGCTAAAGCCTGCCTGAGGGCTAGGATTAGCGCCCCGCCTCCCTCTCGCGCCCGTCCGGGTGGGGGTGTGGGGGGAAGGGGGGCGGGGTAGGGGGCGGGGGGCGGGGGGGGAAGGGAAATCGAGATCGCTACCACCCCCCCTCTCTCCGCAGCGCGCCGGGGCTCACCTGTGGGGCACTCGCAGTGGAAGGTGTTGATCTTGTCGATACACTTCCCATTGTTCAGACAGGGGTTGTTGGCGCACTCGTCCGTATTGATCTGGCAGAACTCTCCCTCGTACCCTGCCAATTAGCAAGGGAGACAAGACACAGTGGTTG
This sequence comes from Nansenia antarctica, assembly GCF_963989245.1. Classification (NCBI taxonomy): domain Eukaryota; kingdom Metazoa; phylum Chordata; class Actinopteri; order Argentiniformes; family Microstomatidae; genus Nansenia; species Nansenia antarctica. Next base: position 25,465,892 of record NC_137690.1, read on the forward strand.
GTCGGCTGGTTGGCTAGAGGAACACAAGCTGTTCAACGTGGCCAAACCTGCATCGACTGAGCAGAAGATAAGTCATAGGGATAGAGTGGGACTGTACGTTGATTTAAAAATCAACGTGGTTTGTGAGTGAAATGAGCTGATTGATATACCATTAACAATGACCTACGTACATGTAAGGGTAGATATCAACCCACTCTAGGCCCTGAAGAGACTATGAAAACAAACATGTAATAGTTGAGGAACGATGATTGTTTGCACACATTTCTGGGGAATTATCCAAAGGGTTGGAGAGAGGATATCCAGAAACCAAATAACAGAGAAAGGAATCCTCCTCCTACACACTAGGTTAAAGTCCAACATGGTCCCAGAGGGATGTGAGTGTTGTAAGGGGACAGTACCTGGCATGCAGATGCAGTGGAAGTCTCCTATCTGGTCCAGGCACGTGGCCTCGTTCTTGCAAGGGTTGGACATGCACTCGTTGATGTCCAGCTCGCAGCGCGCCCCCACGTAGCCCTGCTGGCACCTACACTGGAACGAACCCTTGGTGTTCAGGCACCGCCCCGCGTGCTCACAGGGATTGGCGCCTGGAGACGGAGACACAGAGAGTGGCAAGTGAATAAAAATGTAAAAAGAAGAGTTTCGTATGCCTCCTAAAACGTAGTTTTATTTATTTATTTATGTTGCCACTGTGCCATTTTTGTAGCTGTGCCATGTTATGTGTTTCTAGATGCATGAAGTTGAAGTTGAATAGTTTAATGAAGAAGAAGAAGAAGAAGAAGAAGACGACATGTCTGGTAACTATAACTCTACTAAGTGTCTTACCCAGGGAGCATTCATCAACATCCTGATCACAGGCGGAGCCAAAGTAGCCCAGAGGGCAGGTGCAGATGGCCTTGCCATTGACAGGGTTGGTGTCACAGTTGGAGCCCTTCTGGCAAGGGTTACTGATACACGCGTCATCCAGGTGACACAGAAGGCCTGTCACAGCACAAAGGAAAACATGTCATTTAGTGTCACTCTTGTCAGCAGCAATCTGAAAATGCATGAAACATGAACTGCTGGTACAGAGAGTACAGAGAGTACATAGTACCCATCACTAGTTTTGTTAGGGTGGTTTTCCGGCACCCATAGATGTGAAGTGTGCGCAAGTCTATGCAGTGAAGTGGGTGGTGTCAAAACAGCTCTCAAGGCTGGCCACTCTGTAGTGAAGTAGTAGATACAGGTAATAATAAAAAATAAAAAAATAAAAAGCCCCTGGTCTTAGCATAGATTTTTTTTTTTATGATGACTGATGTATAGATGAATCACTTACTTTAGACAAAAGTACTTGTATGTTGTAAGTTGTATGTAAGTCGCTTTGGATAAAGGCGTCTGCTAAATGTCAAAAATGTCAAAATGCTAATATTGAAAAGTGGTTTGGGCCCCAAACAAATAGAGGGGCTACATAATATCTGCACTGAATGTGAAACACAAGGCCAGGCACTCTCCCCATAGGAAAATACTGGACTGGGTCGTTGTTTTCACACACTTACTGTACTGTACAGTATGTACTACCATGTTTTTAGACGTGACTTCGTAACAACACGAGCCCTAGCAACAAGCCCTAGCCTCACCTGTGCGACCGTGGGGGCATTCGCAGTAGAAGGACGCCACGCGGTCGTGGCAGATGGCGCCATGGTAACAGGCGGCGTTGGCGCAGTCATCGATGTTCTCGCTGCAGTCGTCGCCCGTCCAGCCGTTGACGCAGACGCACTGGTAGCTGCCGTAGATGTTGTGGCACGTGCCGCCGTTCTGGCACGCGTTGGGCATGAGTTGGCACTCGTCGACATCTTCTGTGCAGAACTGACCTATAGGGGAGGAGGGGGAGGGGATGAATTCACTTGTCAACAGGCAACACAGGGGTCATGGAAGATGAGAGATCTGGTGGAGGTATCATTGGAGGAGGTAGAAGTTGCCCCTGACCACAGATATACTGTAGAGTAGTGTCCAACATATCTTCCTCCCCCGTAATGGTTAAAAAGGGACACTTCACACTTTTTTTTTTTTACCTCATATTCAGTATCTCCCAAAGAAATCTTACATTCAGTGGTTTTCGGGAAACTAGGGCTGATTTCACCCGCTAAGGGGAGTGTGTTTGTTAAAAATCACTGAATTAATCAGTGTTACTATATTAGAGGTAATCTGTCCTAGACCTGTGAATACAGGGGGCAACTTCTTCCTTATAACATAATGAGTAGTGTTGGAAGCGTTTACCTGTGAACTCAGGTTTGCATTGGCAGTTATAGGTGTTGACCCCGTCCACACAGGTCCCTCCGTTGTGACACTCGTGGCCTGGGCAGTCATCAATGTTGGAGTCACAGTTCTGACCAGAGAAGCCTGGAGAGAGGGACATAACAGGTTACTTACAGTAGGTATTACACACACGCACACCCACACGCACACTCACACTCACACTCACACTCACACTCACACTCACACTTAGGGGTGTAACGGATCACGGAAATTCCGTGATCCGTTCGGATCGCCCTCCACGGTTCGGAACGCGTGTGTACCGCGGATCAATAGCAAAAAAAAAAAAAAAAACGTTTTTTTTTTTTGCGTTCGTAAATCCGCTCTGGAATCTGATCAGCGTTCAAGGAACGCCTCTTGTCCAATCAAATTACTTGGTCCCTTTATGACGTCGGACCCAGTGTGCGCTCCGGCGCTCTCAAAGCGAATTTACGAACGCGGCCCAAGTGTATCATGTTACGTTGTTCGGCGGAGAAGAACTCGAAATGCCTCCCTCGTCATTTAAATCCCATGTATGGGAGCACTTTGGCTTCTCTGTCAACTATGACGGGAGGCACGAAAAAGGTAGCTCGACAACTTCTGATAATGTAGGCATTTTTTTCATACCATGTTCAAAATAAGGGTTCACTTTATTATTTAGTTAAAAGTGGCATAAAACATGTGTATTCATCTGCTTTAAAGAGCCCAGTGATTCACTGCTGCAACCAGGCGCCTCCTCCCTCTCTCCTATCATTTAAATTGAGTGTATTTCAGTATAATTATGTAATGTTTGAGTGTAGAATATGTTATATATATTATATATATATATGTATATATGTATGTATATATATATATATATTACCAGTTTTGACATCTTGAATGTTGTTGGTTTTTGTCACATAGTAAAAGTGGTGTTTTTACAGAATTCAAGGAAAAAGCAGTTTTTATAAAAACAAAAATGTTTGTGTTGATCCGAAAAATGATCCGATCCGTGACTCAAAAACCGTGACACGATCCGATCCGTGAGTTAGGTGATCCGTTACACCCCTACTCACACTCACAGTCACACTCACACACACACACTCTCTAAATCATCCCTGTCATCATCATTGCTTTTTGTTTCCTGGATGCTCAATTCTTGGTTCCTTTCTAAACAATGGACGTGAAACTCCTTGACAGTTAGCAGTTAGCGTGGTCAACTGTCTCGTCTTCAGAGGGAAGTGGCACCTCTACCCTTGTCTGCGGTAGCACCAACAGCCAGACTACCACAGCTTCCTTTGGGGAGAACAGTAACCCTCCTACCATCGATTACACAACACACCTTCACACTGCTGGGTGCCACCCTGCACACTGTACACATAAACATAGTGGGAAATCTTAAGTTAAAGGCTAACACTGGCAATTTTGTGCCAGTCAATAGTGCTTCATTCACAATATTCACCACCATATTCACAATTGACATGACATCATGTCACTGTGGAGTTCCCATTGGGGTCATAATGCTCACGGCTGTGCTCGCTGGGAGCTAAAACAGAGGTCTGTCCTGTAGCTGTGGACTAGAAGTGGTGATATGACGGCCGGGGGAGAAAAGGTTTTAGGGAGAGCAGAACCTGCGACTGTCCCAACAACCTCTGCCGTGCTCTGCCCCGCTGTGAGGATGTTGTTCGTCGGCCATTTCCTCACGATAAGACGCCATGCTTTCCTGCTGCGCTCCGTTCACACACCGGGTACCACAACAGGAGGGGCACAGCCTCCGCCTTTCATGACATCATCTCCTCCTGACCAGTGACTACTACACTAAGAGTACGCTACCTCACTACTAGCTAGGCCTACACAACGAAGAGGACGATGACCCACAGCACGCTACACCCCTTTTTTCCAAAAGCAGTGACCGTTTCAGATGGTTGAAAAGGGAAACACAGTCTTCAACTGGATAGATGGGTGGAACAAACTCATAGATACCTTCTCAGCCCCCAAATTGTGCCATTTAATTCTTTAGACCGAGTGGTAATGCTAACCCTCACACATAACTGATTTGTAAAAGAAAAAAAGAAAAAAAGAAATAACCACGCATTGATTTCAGTGGGAGAATAACAGATATTCCCACCTATTCCTGAATTAGGAATGTTCCACTAATCCCGAGGGTTAAGGATGAGACTAGAGTGTAGTACCTGGTACACAGGAGCATTCATAGGTGGTGTCTCCCTTCTGGACGCAGGTGCCCCCGTTGTGGCAGGGCGAGGGGCTGCAGGGCAGGTAGCGACTCCCGCAGTGCTTGCCCGTGTACTCCAGGGGGCACTGGCAGCGGTAGGTGCCCACCTCGTTCACACAAAAGCCGCCGTTCCTGCAGGGCGAGGGGCTCTGGGCACACTCGTTGACGTCCTGCTTGCAGGTCTGGCCGTAGAAGAAGGCGGTGCAGGTGCAGACGTAGTTGGAGTCGATGGCCGTGCACTGGCCGCCGTTGGCACAGGGGTTGGAGGCACAGGGGTCAGCCTGCTGGCACATCTTCCCTGGAGGAGAGCCGACACAACCATTCAGTCAGTAAGGATCATGTTGTTGTTGTTGTTGTTTTCATGACAGTATCTTTAGAAGTGTCTGATAATGGATGGCTTTTGTGTGTGGAAATGTGAATGAAGTGAATAAAATGGGATTCCACGTGTATCGAGATTGTAACGACACAATTGGGCTTGACTCTCAAAACGGTTCATTCACACCAATTCTTTCGTAAAAAAAAAAATTTGAGTAAAAAGCGAACAAGCAAAAGAAGCCGTGTTTTCATGCAAAACGACAGCATTTAAACCAATGGGTGACCAGTATGAGTCGTGTAGCAGTGGCAGTGTTTACCTGACCAGCCGGGAGGACAGCGGCATTTGTACTCCCGGAGGTTGACCAGCTCACAGGTGCCTCCGTTCCTGCAGGGCGAGTTGAGGCACACGTTGTCGATGGGAGTCAGACACCGTGTGTCCGTGTACCCCGGCTGGCACTTGCACGTGTAGTCCACTAAGTTGCCGCGGAGAACCGCGCGACACGTGGCGCCGTTTTTACATGGAGAGTACATGCAGGGGTCCGGATAGCACCTGCTGCCCACGAATCCGTTTGGACACCTAGAGAGAGAGAGAGAGAGAGAGAGAGAGAGATAGGGGAGCCAAGAGTCAGACTAATATCTTTCTCAACCCCTGTGTAAAAAAAATAAAAAATAAAAACATAACAAGTCCTGTGAGACAGGTGAAGCAATGTTGCCATGTCATGCAACCTTGCCCTGTGTTGGGTTTAGGCATTTCACATTGTCTGACAGATTGACAGCTCTGGAGCAAACATGTATGGACCACTTGTGTGGGATATATAGACCCAAAAACACACTTTAATATCCCCACCATCGATCATACAGTACACAGGGGGGGTTCACAGAACGTGTCACGCTTGGGAAACAGACATCTCGGTCCAATGCTACTGTTAAATTCTCTGCGGCTTTCTATGAAAAGAGCTCTAAGCCGCGGAGGTCAGGAGGCCCTCTCTCCTGCCCACTGTTTTTACAACGCGGCAACGCTGCCATGAGAAACTATGCGGCCAATGGGACATTCGTCTTTTCACTGTCGCTCCCTCGGACAATGTGTTTTAGGCCATAAAAGAGAGTTCCTTCAGGAGATGGGGAGATATATATACGCCTGTGATGTTTCTCA
>NC_137690.1:25476839-25534339 GCF_963989245.1 Nansenia antarctica
TAGGAGGCAGGGAGACAGGCTGCTGACTAGGAGGCAGGGAGACAGGCTGCTGTCTAGAAGGCAGGGAGACAGGCTGCTGTCTAGGAGGCAGAGAGACAGGCTACTGACTCGGAGGCAGGGAGACAGGCTGCTGACTAGGAGGCAGGGAGACAGGCTGCTGTCTAGGAGACAGGGAGACAGGCTGCTGTCTAGAAGGCAGGGAGACAGGCTGCTGTCTAGGAGGCAGAGAGACAGGCTGCTGTCCAGGAGGCAGGGAGACAGGCTGCTGACTAGGAGACAGGGAGACAGGCTGCTGACTAGGAGACAGGGAGACAGGCTGCTCTCTAGGAGGCAGGGAGACAGGCTGCTGTCTAGGAGGCAGAGAGACAGGCTGCTGTCTAGGAGACAGGGAGACAGGCTGCTGACTAGGAGACAGGGAGACAGGCTGCTCTCTAGGAGGCAGGGAGACAGGCTGCTCTCTAGGAGGCAGGGAGACAGGCTGCTGACTAGGAGGCAGGGAGACAGGCTGCTGTCTAGGAGGCAGGGAGACAGGCTGCTGACTAGGAGGCAGAGAGACAGGCTGCTGTCTAGGAGGCAGGGAGACAGGCTGCTGTCTAGGAGGCAGAGAGACAGGCTACTGACTAGGAGACAGGGAGACAGGCTGCTGTCTAGAAGGCAGGGAGACAGGCTGCTGACTAGGAGGCAGAGAGACAGGCTGCTGACTAGGAGGCAGAGAGACAGGCTGCTGTCTAGGAGGCAGGGAGACAGGCTACTGACTAGGAGGCAGGGAGACAGGCTACTGACTAGGAGGCAGGGAGACAGGCTGCTGACTAGGAGGCAGGGAGACAGGCTGCTGTCCAGGAGGCAGGGAGACAGGCTGCTGTCCAGGAGGCAGGGAGACAGGCTGCTGTCTAGGAGGCAGGGAGACAGGCTGCTGTCTAGGAGGCAGGGAGACAGGCTGCTGACTAGGAGGCAGGGAGACAGGCTGCTGTCTAGGAGGCAGGGAGACAGGCTGCTGTCTAGGAGGCAGGGAGACAGGCTGCTGTCTAGGAGGCAGGGAGACAGGCTGCTGACTAGGAGGCAGGGAGACAGGCTGCTGACTAGGAGGCAGGGAGACAGGCTGCTGCTGAGTGACTGAGTGAGTGAGTGAGTGGAGAGGGGCAGGACGGGGGGCTGGAGGGTGTGTGTGCGTGTGTGTGTGTGTGTGTGTGTGTGTGTGTGTGTGTGTGTGTGTGTGTGTGTGTGTGTGTGTGTGTTGAGAATTAGTACTGGAAGCTCACAAGTAATGTGAGAACAGCAAACTAACATCACTAGCTACAATCTTCTCCCTGATGATCTTGTTTGACATTTTAATTAGATTTTTAAATGTTAAATGTATTATTATATTAACATTTTGTAACACCATTTCAATAATGTTTTCTGAAGAAAAAAAAAATCTACCGGTATGTTAACAATTCACTATCAATCGCTTATATAGTTCAGATTAAATCATTTGCTGCGATGAATAAATAACAAAGGGACGAATGCAGAGAACCAGGTAAAGCGATTGTAAGACAGTAATGAGCATGATCAGACACATGAACAAATGTGGCAATTCCTTGCTACAGGGAACAAATTGCCTAGTTTTCAGGCCTTATGCGTGGGTTTTGAGTGGCCATTGGGCTGGACATTTTAGCCAGGCCTGGCAACCCTGCACACACACACAGAAAGATAAAGTTCTCAGACTTGGCTACTGTTGCTGTCGACCAGTCTACCTACCAGGACTGATGAAGGCAGACATAGAGCTTGTTACTTTAAAGGTCTAGACCTGGCCATATACTATAGCCAAACCACACTTAAAGCCTACTGTTTCAGTCATTCCATAACACCACCACATAATATTCTGAAGACCAAAAGTTTTAAAAACTTTCCCTCAATCATTTTCAGATTTGAACACGGTATATGAGGGAATAATAGGACAAAACTAACATTTTTGGGCTCCAAAAAATTTATTTTTTTAAAGAAATTGTCTCTCCTCAAGACGCCTCCTTCAACCTCTAGTAAAGTGCTGCCAGAATGGAGTCAAACAGTGCAGGAACACTTTTACCCCCCCCCCCCCTCCCCCCTCCCCAACCCCCTCATCTTCCTCCACTCTCATTTCCTGCAGTTTGGTGTCTGTGCCTGGGCTAAGTCCCCTTTAGTCTTGTCTGATCTGTTTAAAAGCACTCCCCCAGGGGGTTGCTGTGCTGTGCCTCTCTCTCTAATCGTATACATGAGAGCTGACCTTCCCAGCCCACATCTGGTAGTGTTCATTAGAGACTTGTTTATTTGGCCCTATTACTGCCACAACCCATGGGAAAGAGGCCGGTTCCCCCCCCCCCCCAGGGACAGAGCGTGGAGCATGGGCAGGAGGCTGGACGACAGGGGGACCAGGGGGGCTTGAGTGAGTCATAGTGGCTCTAATGACTGGTGCTGCTGGCTGCTTTACGAGGCTGGGAACCACTTAAGTGGTTTAAGGTGTCTGAAGGTAGAACGGTTGTGACTGGACACTGACACTGGTCCTTACTGTACACTCTGTCTCAGAACATGGCGCTACGCTTGGTATAGGTTGGATTGAGGAGGGAAATAAGACAGATTGTTTCCCCCCTGTGTGTGTGTGTGTGTGTGTGTGTGTGTGTGTGTGTGTGTGTGTGTGTGTGTGTGTGTGTGTGTGTGTGTGTGTGTGTGTGTGTGTGTGTGTGTGTGTGTGTGTGTGTGTGTGTGTGTGCGCGCGCGTGCGTGTACGTGTCGTGTGTGCGTGCGTATGTGGTGTGGTCATAGAACACCTGCCACTGTAAAGGCTGAAGTCGTCTGTCTCGAGTTGAATGGCAAAACCACAAGTAATCATGGGTATTATGGAGCATGCTGCCTTGTGGGTAGTGTACGCCCCTCCCTAAGTTGTTCTGTTATGATCCACAGACAGGTGATCAGGCTCACATACATCAAATGAGGAAGCGTATCCCTGCCCCAATATACACACACACACACACACACATACACATCCATGCATGCTTGGCTGTCAGTCATATCAGTGATCAAAGTGAATGTGATTTGTCTTGGCATATGCCACCCTGGGGGCTCAAATATCTCTAATCCTGCCCCCCCCCAATACCTCCCCCCCAACCCCCCACCCCCCAACCCCCAACCCCCCCCACCCCTCTCTTTCTTTCTTCAGTCTCCAGTGAGGCTACTGCCAAGAGGAAACCGACACCGGCGGCCCCATGAAAGCCCTCCGCTCTCTCTCTCTCTGTGATGATATGATCAGATACAGCACCTTTTCTCCCCCCCCCCTTGGCCCCTTCCAGGCCGTTTCCTGCGTCTGAATGAAAGGGGGGGGGAGACAAGGATGGACTCATCTGCCCATAGCAAAACAGAGGTTGCATTGAAGCATCCCCGCCCTGAGGACAAGGGCCCGCTTTCATTCATGGATGATACTGTAGTCACCACCAGCACACATGCCAGGGAATTAATGGGCCTGCTTGATATTTAACTTCAGTCACGGAGAGTTAGGCTTACACACACACACACACACACACAGACACAGACACAGACACACAGGCACAGAGACACACAGACACATAGACACACTATCTAGCTATCCAGAAGGGAATTCATTAAAGCCCCTACACTTGAGCGATTGATTGTGGTGAGGTTATATCAGTTCCACCCTTTGAATGCGGTGCCTGCGGATTAGAGCCTGTCATAAAAACCTTTCGGCTCTGGGCGCTAACTGGGCTATTTCGGTCTCTGTCTGTCTGAGGGGAGACCGACAGTTTCTTCAGAAGACTTATTTCACAAGTCTCACAGGCCAGGGACATCTATGCTGCTATAGGGCGTGACTCTCCAATTACTGAGACCTCAGTTTAGGGTGCATCACGACAACACGCTGTACAGGCCCACTCTAGTCAATGATAAAAGTGTGTGCGTGTGTGTGTGGGGGGGGGGGGAGGGGGTATTAGGTCTACCACCACTGGACTAGTTGGTGACTGACACGCACACTGGCCCAGTTTCATCCATACCACATCACCTCCAAATCTCTCTCTCCAGTGGGGGCCTAAGCCATCTTCTGAAGTACAAGGGGTCACGTGACTCACTGTATCAATGGCCTGTCAAAACTCAAAAAGACGTTTTGAGGAGTCTTTGCTTGACAGGCATGGTATGTGAAGCCTCAACAGCCTCTCCCTCTCCCTCTCTCCATTCTCCAGCCCAGCATCTCTCATCTCTCTGTCTCGAGGGCTAAGCCCTTTGATTCCAGCCATCTAGAGCCTAGCCAGGATAATGGAATTCCCAACTCTGGCCTGGATCGGCTCAGCGCGGCCCAGCCTGCCCTGCACTCTCTCACTCACTGCACTGCTCGCTATTACTGTCAGCGGTACAGATGAGAGGCCTCCTTCAAGGCCTCTAAGATAAACTTGCTGTCCTGATCTGTCAGGGTCTCATTGGGGAGGCCAGATATGAGGGAGGAGGCAGTACTCATGGCATGGAATGTAAAGTAGGTAGGCATCCCTGTGGTACTATATAAAACTGAAGCATCGAATGGCACTTGACCTTAACATACCACTTGACTTCAGCGCGGCTGCTTTTAATTGAGGCAAAGGAACTCGTAATCTTGTCAGGAATGGTAGAAGGGCTCTGGATCCACACTATGTGCTCAGTAAAGGAATTTAATTGGGGGCCATCAGAATTAGCTATTATCGTTCATTGGGTCAGACTATAACACACTCAAATAATTCAGTGGTTCCGCCTTGACATCTCAGCGAACATCTAATAATGACGTTTGGGTCAACATCTGCTTGACATCGGAAGCTAACTGTACCATATTCCCAGAATGTTTAGCTAATTTGCGTGAACAATAGTGGGACTGGCTATGATACACACTTCTTCCATTTTGAAATAAATCTAAAGGAAGCCCCTGTTTGAAGATCCTGTTTTTATGGAAAGAAACTGGCAGTATTGTTTAGATTAGATCACACAGAGTTTCTAGATTCATAGATAATGTGCACTTAGCTAGCTCTGCCACAGCTCACATTTTCTCAATGTCTGTGCCGCTTGTTGGAACATTTGTTGGAAGTGTCAAAATATCTACCTTATAAACAAAACAACACTTCCATCAAGCCACAGGATACACTTCCCAGCCTCTGAACTTTGCCTACACATACATGTGCCATTCTAGCCATTTCTTTATTAGATTTTAGAGAGACATAACACCCTAACCCATAACACAAAACAGAGTATAGCAAAAGACACACAAAAGATGGGCCTCGTAAAAAAAAAAAAAAACTCATCCCTCATCCAAATGAAGCAACGCTCATGCAAGCCACTCATCCCAATCTCCATGTTTAATTGGAGGAGTCTAAGGACAGTGAGAGGCACACAATGATGGCTTTGTGGCCCAACAAGGGGAGCAAGCCCTGCCAGACAGAATAAAGATGTGGCTCAGAGCCAACATGGCTGCCTGGGCCTGCAGTCCTCCCAGAGAAAGGCCAGGAGCCGACCTGGTCCTACAGAGGCCCGCCAGCCCCAGTTCCACCACACTCCACTGCTGCTCGGTAAGATGACACTGCCACTCCGATGCCAGTTTGAAACCGAGCCAATGTACAGGAAGCCTTTTGTTGGCATAGGGGGTAAAGGGTTCAGGGGGACAATAGAAGTTCTGCGTTCCGATGCTGTCGTAGTAGACCTACTCGACACCCTTTTCAAACTGTTGAAGAGTGAATAAACAACAGCCCAGAACGTGCATCGTGCAACTTGTTTGCTCCAACTTCAATCCACTTACGTATCGGCGCCCAATTATGAAAACATCCAGTCTAATTACGCTCTACCGCCATCTGTCCTGCTAATGGAAATCACACAGAGAGAAAGGCCATTCAATAAGGGGGACAAAACCCCGGGAGTGGGGGAAGGACAGGGGCTGCAGGCTCTCTGGGAAGCCTCGCCCAGATTAGTCACACAGAATTAATCTGACTGGAGAACAATGGTCGCAGAGCTGCTGGCAAACCCCAGCTGTCGCTTCGTGAAAGAAAAGAGAAACAAGATTTAGGGCTCTGAGCGTCTCTGAGACTTGGGCTGAGGAGAGGAGAGGAGAGGCCGCTTTCACTAGCAGCAGGCCGCGAGACACACACACACACACACACCGTGACCCCCATGCCATCCTCATCAATGTCCACACATCTCTTTCATTGGCTGGCCCATGCCTGTGTTTGTCTTCCAGGAATATAGGCATGTGCTGAGAGAATTGAAAACTACCACCAACATGCCTTCAGAGGCCTAACAGGGCCTCAAGCACACAGATCTTTTTTTTTAATACCTTTTGGATTTATCCTTTACCAAGTCATCTCAACTGGCATTTCATAATATTTGTTTTGTAAATTGTTTTGTAAACATGATGTCTTTTTTGATGTGTCAATTTGCCTCTGTGAAAGAATAGGAAGGTATACTCACTTGCACTCTCCATTGCCGTCTGCAGTGGCTTCACACTTCCCCTGGTTCAAACACGATTCGGTGGGTATGGAGCATCTTAGGCCTGCAAACAGATGAAGTCAATACAACTGCACTATTCTAGTAAATATTGACCTGCTCTATCCATTTTGACAATTACATGTCAGATGAGTACTACGTTATTATAACCATAGGCCTACTCATTACTAAGACCATTAAGGAATTCATTAAGAATTTTGGATGGCATGGAAAAATCATGAATGCCTTCTTTACTCAACCATGGGTACCAAAAAAACAGAACTATCACTCAGCAGTATGTATGGCAGAGGTGTGAACTGCCACCTGAAGCGCAGTTTGTGGTGAATAGGACTTGACACCACACTGGTAGGCGCATTCTTCCCCCTGCAGCTGTCCTAAAGAATGTACTATATTTGGGGAGTAGCATAGTGCTGCAAAAACCTATTCCGTTTACCTCGACTCAAAAATGCCTCAATGGCCAAGGCATGAGTTTTCATATTCTTGTGATGTCTGAGTGCCAAACTCGACAGCTAAAGCGCTCTGCGCGGGGCACGGGCACGAGCCGTGAGCGCAACAGTTGTCTGCAGAGAATCTCGCTACTTCCAGGCGCTCGTACATTGTTCATGAAAGACTCTTATAATAAACAACCATTTTAAAATAGTAATTGCAAAGAAACGTTGAAATGAGAATCATGCACACCGCTGAAATCTCTGCAAATGAAAACACTTTCACAGTTGTGCCAATGCATGAGGCCACACAAATCAAAAGAAATAAAAAGCGACAAATCTCAGCCAATAAAGCGTGAAGTTAAGATGCTGACATGTTCGAACTGTCATATCATCCCCACATATCAAAAGTGAACTTCGATCATTAGATCAAATGTATACAAAGATAAATAAATAAAAAATCCATCCCCCAAATTAACAGAGATCTATCCCGCGAACTCCTAACGCAACAAGTGCTTCGTGAGTGAAATTATTTAAATTTACCAAACGCTACATCCTATTCTGAAAAGTTGGTAGTGATCGATTGTGCGTGTAGGATTCCATTAGAGATAAGAGATGATCCATATAAAACGATATACTTTCTTTCATAAAATAGTTTCTCTTTCATATCGAAAACTGTCAGTAGCCTCCCGGATCCAAAAGAGGTCTGTATAAGGTATAATCACTTACCTCGTGTTAGAGCAATCAGCGACAACAAGAAAGTTAGTTTCACAAAGAAAAGATGCATTCCTTCTTTTCTGGTATCAAATTATAGTACAATTCCACGTGGAGATATCATAGATCCTGTGTATTTTCCTCTCCGATAACCCAAAAACGTTCAAATAATCATTGCCTAGATCCAAAAAGTGAGCGTTTTGCGGCGCGTCTCAGTGAACTCCGTACAGGAGATGCTGTCACTCTAGTTTCCGAGTTGTAAATGACTTGAGGGATTCAATTCTCCATTCGCTGCTTCGCATCTAGGGGCGTTATCCGTCCACAGCAGTAGTAGGCCTACTTCACGACAACTGTTAATTTGATCCGAAGAACTTATTGAAGAGCAGTGGGAAAAATACGCCCACCCTGTAAAACCATCACCATCAAAGTAGAGTAAGTGAATTTGAAAACATTTTCACGGGCGTGCCCTGCTCAGAAGTTAAGCTGTTTAATGCTCTTATTGAATAAACTGTCACAACACAGAAATAACTACTGAAAACATGTATTTTGAGTCTGACAACAAGGCACTCAAATGGAAGAGACCGAAGACTACCTGTAATAACCTGTACCTATTGTGACCCTGTTTAAACAACAACAACAACAACAACAACAACAACACATTCATGTTTTTTGTTACTGTCATGTTCAGATATTGAACACAGGCCAGTAGTTTAGGAGATATACTTCAATTTCTTTGAACAACACCTACAGCACCCACCCACTCCAGAATGTTTGTTTTTCTCAGGACTGGTGATTTGAAGTCAGATAAATATCTGTCATCATGGGAACCGATAGTAGTCTGATCCTCTAAACCTGATAAGTAAATGCTGACAGTTACTCAGGTAAGCACTCTGTTATTGTGCTCAATCAGCAAAAGAGCAGGTAAAAATGCCCAACCATCCCATTATAACTGGCATCAGGTTGACACAAAGAAACCTTTGAGAGAGCCCTTTGTCCCCAAAACTGTCTCCACCCGCAGATCATTTCAGTAGAGAATACATACATTTCCCACTATATCCAGTCTCCTACCCTTAAGTGGTGGAACGTAATTCCACAATACAGTATTAGATACTGTACACCTCAGTTCTCATGTTCACACCCAGGCTTGGGTGCACTGCACTCATTCCGATGCTCACAATAAATCAGCTTATACCTCAAACTTCATTCAATTTAAAAATGTCTCAATGATGTCTTTGTTAATACTTGAAAACATGTTCATAGTATTACTTATCATAACAGAGCTGAGGTGTAACTGTCAGCTTCTGTGCCGCCAGGCCTTCATTTGTTTAGTAAATCCTTATATGTCTGTATCCCTTAAGACGTAACGTGTGCCAAGAAACTACAGGTAGAACCAGCGCCAGGGAGTGTGGGAAGAGTAAGCGAAGCGTTGTGAACCGGGGGGCAGAGAAAAGAGACATTTGGTGATGATGGGGAAAAAAATGGAAAAGAAGTTGAGGAGGTGGCTGGCTATGTATGATAAGGAGATAATGAGAACTGTGTGTGGACATGCAGGAATATCTAAACCTCCATGACTGACTGGCATTAGGAGTGTGAAAACATCTGCTGCCACAAAGAGGGATAATAATGTGATTCATGTATATACATGCGTCATGATACAAAATAAGACTTTTAATCTTCCTATCCTATTAAACTTACTCTGTCTGTCAATTGAGAAATGTGACTAACATCTGGTAATTAAGGAGAAGCATCGTGCAGAAAGCAGCAGTGTAAATGCGTAAAAATAGGACCTCACAAGGCTATAGCAGGACTCTCCATTGCTCCTACAACAACTATCAAAACAAGCCTTTCAGTTTATCATTGTTTCTGAGTAGCAACAAACATCATTAACAAAACAAGCATCATTAACAAAAACATGCAGCAAAAACAACCCTCTGTATTTCAAACTGTTTCTGCCACACTTTGATAAAGAAAAATGATATACATACATTTATGTAATCAGCTATTGTTGTTTTTCCTTTTTTTTCTTTTGTTTTTCTTTTTCGCCCAATGTGATAAGAGGAAATGTGTTTATTGTGTTACATTCCCAGGCTGAGTATAAACAGGATTTGTGTTACTTTCCTCCTCATTGTGTTGACCTAGGCCTATTCAATGCCCCCTATACCGCAGTACATCAACTGAAAAACACAAAACTCTTGTCCAAGATCTCATTGGAGTTTCCTTCCTTCAACAGTCTTCCTCTATACCTTGTCTCTCTAGCTTGCATCAATAGATGGCATGTTCAAATCAAATCAGGTCAAATCCAACTTTATTGTTAGAGCACATCATACACGGAAGTATAAGTAATGGGGGTTTAAAACAATAAAAGTGAGATGACTAACGCAACTGTAGAGATCAATGCATGGTAAATAAACTTCAGAGGTTACAATGTATTTTGTATCTGTGTAGAATACTAGGTGTGTTACCTATGTATGGATGTTTTAGACGTGTGTGTTCTTAAAGAGTATTGGACAACAATGAAACCACTGAATGATACAGTCATTGGCAAATCCTATGACTTAGCTGAACCTTGGTGTTATGATAATCCTGGAAAATGGTTGCCTTTGTCTAGCTGTCAGTGACTGTCCTAGTGAAGTTATCTGTGTGTGTACTCTAGGTTGACTTTATCACAGTGGGAGAGGGCTCTGTTTCAGTTTGTTTTAGGCAGGGAGTTAATCCTAGAGTAAGCACAGCAGGACCAAACATTCACAAGGCAGAGGCATTTAAATCACAGCCACCAAACTCAATGGCTACTTGTCTGGTAATGCACCAGTCCAACACAATTGTTTTCACCTTCTCTACACTGTAAAGCACAGGCATACAGTATACAAAGAGGTAGATCTCATGTTCGGTATGGGCTTGCTGCATGGGTCTAAAAGTCCTATGGCGCTCATTTGAATTCCTCCCAATAAGTAAAGCTGAAATAACAAACAGCACACATGCATTAAGTCCCTTGAGTGTCCTCGTTGTTGCTTAGATTAGTAGTCTTTTCATAAGGCCAGAGCCCAGCCAAGTCTATTCACTGCCTCTAAACTCCACAACTGAGATCCATATCTGGGGCTACAGTGAACCCACTGACGCTCTATTGTTGTAGAGCTTAAGGGTACAGTTAGCCCAACCCCAGTGCATACAGTCCTCTGAGCTAACAGAGAAACACTGGGATTGTTGGTGTTCATATGAAAAAGAAAAACCATTGGTCCGTCGCTCATCAGTGGGCGATGGACGGCAGCGGCAGATGTGGCGTGGGGACATGTCGGGACGTGACGCTGTCGTCTGCTCTACAGCTTTTTAAAGCAATCAGTGGCAGCTGCCAATGTTATCCATAGGCCTTATGTGACGTCAGTGTTTTACAATGTAGTTACAGGTCTATTACAATGTAGTTGCAGGAAGAGTGGAGTTTTGTTTGCTAGAAGATGGAATCTAGACAGCCGTGCCTCACTAACAAGCCAGGTTCCAATGCATGTGATGTATTTCTTTCAAGTATATACCATTTCAGTTCAGTGCCTCACAGTTCGAGGCAGTCCAAACAAATGCTGACATGTTTAAATACATTCAAAGAGAAGGAGAGACCTACTGTTGCTTAGGTTTGTAAATAAGCATGAAAACACTTAGTGGGAATGACACAGTACTGCCTGGTTTTAATCAAGGATTTACTGTAATTGATTCCGGTGTTTACTCATGTCACTCGCGCTGACTTCAGTGGATCATATAACAGTTTTTTCTAAAGTGTGAACAACTTCACAACTTCTCTCATCCCGTCGCCTTCATGCCCCCGGCCATCAACACCCATCCTCCACACACACGCTGCGGGGCGTGAGGATCCATTTAACACTCCTTGTCAAAACACCCTGTCGCCTTTCCCATCAAAAGTCAGATGACTCCAGATCAGCCGATCAGTTTTCTCAATTAGCCCTGGGTGCTGATATCCTCACCCAGCTTGCTGTGGGGAGTTGGGGGGGAGGGGCAACACAAAACAAGTGTGATTCCCCCCCCCCCCCTAAAACAAAAATCCTCAGAGAGCACCGTAAAGTACGGAAGAGTATTAGGGCCACCAACACGAGTTATTTATTTATTTTCCGAAAGGGGGGGGGTTATATTCTGAGTTTAAAGTCAGAACTTCTGAGATTAACTTAAAGTCAGAACTTCTGAGATTAAAGTCATTTTTATTACTTTGAAATGACTTATGAAATTCTGACTTTTTATCTCAGAAATTATTACTTTTTTCTCAGAAATTCTGACTTTAATCTCAGAAATTCTGACTTTAAACTCAGAATATAACCCCCCCCTTTCGAATTTTTAAAAAAAAATAAACTCGTGTTGGTGGCCCTAATACTCTTCCATAGTAAAGTCTTCCCGGGGAGGCAGTTTCCCACTTAATGACAGCCCTACTGGCATTTTGCCCTGCTTTTTGTCCATTTGTACATTGGTTGTTACCCTGGTAATGACCATGTTCAGTAGGACCCACAGTCGTGTAAGTGTTGACTGTGAGGGAGGCTTTATAAACCTTAACCCTCAGCCTTCCTAATCACTATAACATGATTGGTTTGTTGCCTCCGGTCGGTCTATTGATGTTTCATGACATTGCATTTAAACCTACAGAAATGTCTTCACATTTCAGAAGTTGACAATGTGTGCTCAAACATGTGAGCATTGCACAACTAGAGAGCCAAGGACTGTGAAGACAGACAGGATTGTTTCCTCACATGATAACAGTATTTGGGAGTTGTTATGCGTAACACAATTGACTGAAATAAGTGTGACGCTTCAGTTGAGCCTTTGACTGGCTAAAGTACCATATGTGAGAGACAATACATCCTCTTTGTCATTGAGGAAAAGGAACCACTAAATGCTCTAAAGTCTAAATCATTATGGATAATACGTTCAGTTTTGAACATCCATATTGGTTTAATCAACACATTTTTTCCATTAACCACAACGTTTCTCTGATGAATTCACCATTTTGTATTGAGAAATATTGGTTTATTAGTGCTTTGTGTGTGTCTGTATTGCTCAACCACTCTTTGAAGACCTTTCTCTCTGCATTTAACCTTTTAATTGAAGAGAATGTCAGGGTGTACTGTATATTCAGGGAAATGAACACAAGTTTAATTTACCCAAGATCGAGGACATTTCTGTCATTTCCATTATCGTCCGTCCTGTGACAATACTTCAAAGAATGTACCATAGGGGATGTAAAACCTACCTTAACCTAGGAAGAATACACCATTGTATTGCACTCGTATTATTTCCTGAGTGTATCAACCACAGATTTATGTATCCTGGCCTCTTGTATTGTTCTTATGAATGGCTGATGGGAGTTTACAAACTATATTGTTGGATCACAGGCTATGCTCTCCAATGTGAGGAAATGCAGGCTGAGGTCCTTGACTCGTGTGAGGTGGCGATGGGAGATGAAGGATTATTATGTCCAAGAGAACTAGATTGTGATATAGGGAGTACAAACTGCTGATATTACAACGGTTCCCAGAACCTTTTGACGTGATGATATCCCAACTAAAGCCTTTTGAGTTTTTTGACCCAATTTGCCTAAAACAGTCTTTGAAGCCAGAGCGTGGTTAGTTAGGCACATGCTACATATAACCCACCACTTAAGAAACAGTGACACTAACAGACTAAACTGTAGTGGCCAAAAACCCTTAACAGCTTGATCTCTACCACAACAACATCTAATCACAAAGTCACTTAGCCTTAATTGCAGGTTAACATGTAATTCGACATGAAAACACACATTTGTCACTTTAATGTTGGCTGCAGCAGCTGCTTCCCAGTATTGTAGCGCTCCAGGGACGGAGACACAATGTACGGACGGGACATCCACGTAGCAGCAGCAAGTCAATAGTACCCCCCTACCCCAGTGCAATAGTACCGTGGGAGGTCCAGACCCCTCTGGCTGCTTGGTTCTGTTTTTGGCAGCAGAATCACAAACAGGAAGTCGCTCAGAGACCAGTCACAGAGGGCCACTTCCTTCTTTTGTTTACTGGGGGGGATTGTATTAAGCACAGTGGCTCCGTCGCCCTCCTGTCGCACCGGGCTGCTTACTGCCTTGCATACTGCCTCAACCTCTCTGCCTCTCTGCCTGGCCCCACTCTCTCCTTACTCTGCCTCAACCTCTCTGCCTCTCTGCCTGGCCCCACTCTCTCCTTACTCTGCCTCAACCTCTCTGCCTCTCTGCCTGGCCCCACTCTCTCCTTACTCTGCACACTGCCTCAACCTCTCTGCCTCTCTGCCTGGCCCCACTCTCTCCTTACTCTGCACACTGCCTCAACCTCTCTGCCTCTCTGCCATGGCCCCACTCTCTCCTTACTCTGCACACTGCCTCTACCTCTCTGCCTCTCTGCCTGGCCCCACCCTCTCCTTACTCTGCATACTGCTTCAACCTCTCTGCCTCTCTGCCTGGCCCCACTCTCTCCTTACTCTGCCTCAACCTCTCTGCCTCTCTGCCTGGCCCCACCCTCTCCTTACTCTGCATACTCTCTCTGCCTCTGCCTCTCTGCCTGGCCCCACTCTCTCCTTACTCTGCCTCAACCTCTCTGCCTCTCTGCCTGGCCCCACTCTCTCCTTACTCTGCATACTGCCTCAACCTCTCTGCCTCTCTGCCTGGCCCCACTCTCTCCTTACTCTGCATACTGCCTCAACCTCTCTGCCTCTCTGCCTGGCCCCACTCTCTCCTTACTCTATCCACAGTGTCTAGTCGTATTGATTTTATATGGGGTTTGCACACCCCTGGTCAATGTGATCCTTTGCACTTCTGCTGTTTACAATACTACCTTTCCACATACTGTATTTTTCCACATGGCACATACCTCTTTGATATAGCCTCTTTCATTGTCATGTTTTTATATCATGTTTTATATCACTATTAGCACTTCTGGTTAGATGCTAAACTGCATTTCGTTGTCTGGTACTTGTATTGCAATGACAATAAAGTCATCTAATCTAATCTAAATCAGGCCACCATTGAAAATGAGACTTTGGTCTCAATGGGCTCCCCTGGTGAAATAAAGGTGAAATAAACAAATAATGTAAAAAGTCAAGTCAGGTCCAGTTGATTGGTCATATACACAGGATACAGTAAACTGAACAACGGAATGTTACTTTAGTTTCCTCTCATCAGTACAATTAGTATGTAAGAATACAAATACAATAATAATACGATAGATGTTATGTGTAATAGGCATATGTGTAATGGAATACGGTGTGTGTGTGTGTGTGTGTGTGGGGGGGGGTGTCTGTGTGTGTGTTTGTGTCTGTTTGTGTGTGTGTGTGTGTGGGGGGGGGGTGGATGTGTGTGTGTGTGTGTGTGTGTGTGTGTGTGTGGGGCGGGGTGTGTGTGTGTGTGTGTGTGTGTGTGTGTGTGAGAGAGAGCTGATTTCTCTTTCAAAGCAACGTGTCCTACAGGCCTTAATAAGCAGAGTTGTGACACTCCCCCTGGCCACGGTTAGTTCCCAGGCATGAGAACACCACAACATCTCTTTGTAACTTCAATAGTCAATACTTATTACTCTGGGTGTACTCTCACGGTTCTCACCCCCGGGATGCCTAAATCAAGTTCAACCATATTGTATGGCGTCTCAGTATGAGTTGGAAGATTATAGAATAAGCCATTTATGTCTGTTGAGGAGAGGTTCTCAAGGTTGAGATGATAATGTCGAATGCAGTATTTTGGTGAATCTAAAACCTTCCCTTGAGGCTAAGCTTTGTTGTTCACTTCCCAACATTACACTTAGGCTACTGCATGAGGTGCAGCCAGGAAAAAGTGCCTAGTTTAGTGTGTTTGGGAACTATGTGGCCTTTTCCTCCTGAAGGCATCCCTTGGGATATTGTGCAATACCACTTCTTCCCAGTAACTGTCCATCTCTCTCTTTCCCTCTCACGCTCTTTCTCTCTCTCTCTCTCTCTCTCTCTCTCTCTCTCTCTCTCCCTCTCTCCCTCTGTGTTTCTTTCTCTCTCTCTCTCTCTCCTCTCGCTGTCTCACTCTCGCTCTACCCCACCCCCTCTCTCAACCCTCTCTCTCTCTCTCTCTCTCTCTCTCTCTCTCTCTCTCTCTCTCTTCCTCCTTTCCTGTAGGTCTACAGTATCATGCAGGCAGCACTTTCTGCTCTACACACCCAGTGCCTGAGACATGACTCAGAGGTCCTGTGCTGTTTCAATTCCCAGGGTGATTTACCCAGTATTCCCATTAAATGTATTAATAGACTCAGCACACATCCATCTCCAGAATATGCCTAGTTTCTCAACACCACCCAGAACTAGTGACACAGGAGAAGGTTTCTCTCAAGCATAACTCATCCCTCACAAGATCTCCCCTACGATTACCCGAATTGGAAACCGAGCGTGCACCCTTTTACCACAGGGTGGCTGTGAAAGCCTGGTGCCCCAGCCAAATGAATGAACAAAAGGTCTGGCAGTCAGGATATGGCTTTCACAAAAGGCTTCCACGACTATGTAGGTGTCTGACTGGTACAGTGTCATGAGGTAATTCAGTAAATGCGAATAGAAAATGTCTCCAACATTGCATCACTTCTTCTGGAGTGAAGGTCACCCAACATTCCAGTAAAAAGGGCCACATTTTGTCAACTCACTCTTTTGTTCTGGTAGATTACTAATATCCTCTCTTTCGGGGCGTATGGTAGCATGGAACCAAACCAATCTTTTATGTACTGTACCGTAACATCTTGCAGAACAGATACACAATTATCTTTGGTGTTCCCATGCAATCCTATTAGTTCCGCTGGACCTTTCAAATACATATTCATTTCAACAGTCTCCTTCAGTGATTTTCTGTGTGATGAGAGATTTTGAATTTTGATATTCCTCCCCAACCGACAGTGTTACCTCCAGTCGCACAGAGCGGGAGCTGAGCTGCGGCCCTCTTCAGTACGGGTACGTTGATGTTGTCATGATAAGAGAGACATGAGAGGCTAAGGATCACTGAGCACCAGGACAGACTGGCTCCACACCCTGTGGAATTCTGGGTAAATATCTGCGGCCCAGTCATGGGAATGAAATACATGTCAAGTCTCAGAGCAGGGTTAATGACACTGGCTCTGACACGGCAAGGTCGCCGCGGGGACTGTCAGGGAAGTCCCTCTTTTATTCTCTCATTCTTCTCTTTCTTTCTGTCTTGTTAACATAAATATTAGCAGCGAAATAACAATTTTCTTAAGACTGGTGCAGTCTGATTTATTGTTGCAAAAGATAATGTTACAAGGGTTTGTACAGTATGAATGTAACCCTCAGAGTGTGTGAGTATGCGGAAAATGTGTGTGTGTGTGTGTGTGTGTGTGTGTGTGTGTGTGTGTGTGTGTGTGTGTGTGTGTGTGTGTGTGTGTGTGTGTGTGTGTGTGTGTGTGTGCAGATGATTGTGTTTGGGGAGAGGAAAGAAAGGGTATGGATTAGTGCTTCCTCAGAGTGCTGTGTAGTGTCGGTATGTGAGCAGTAGGGTAGCTTGGGACACCCTGCTATTGAAAAGGACAAGGAGATCAGCTTTGTGTCATAGACAATGGGCCACCTGAGGGGTTTAACTACACATTGAAGACAGCATAGAACTTCCTGCTATTAGGCCCGCCCCTAATTTCCCCCATTTGACTCCCATAAGAAAGGCATTCTTATGATATAATAATAATAACACAGTATATATAAAATGATTACTTGTAAAAACGCAATCTTTGTGTCATAGACTCTCATGCCTTATTGCTACATTAACAACCACGTTTTTATTAATGCTACCTCTGTCAAGCCAGGTTACATGATTTATGACCTGCATACAATACAATATATTAGTGTTGTTCCGATACCATTTTTTGATCCCGATACCGATACCGATACCTGACCGTGCAGTACTTGCCGATACCGAGTACCGATCCGATACCACGGCGTTTTGAAAAAAAAAAAAAAAAAAAAAAAAAACGCATACTCACCTCGATGTAAAATTATTGCTAACACTTAGTCTGGCACTGCTCAAAACCTTTGTAAAACAGGGAAAAAGACCAACAGAGAGTGAATGCTATAGAACTTTTTTTTATTATCTACCTGGTATGGTGACAAGAAAATCAACCCCTTATAAAACCTGAAATGTGGCTCTCACAGATGCCAATCAGTGCAATATCCATTTAAGATATAAAACAGTCGTAGTAGTAGTGCAACAGCAAGTGAACATTTACAAACAAAATAACTTTAAGATATAAAACAGTCGTAGTAGTAGTGCAACAGCAAGTAAACATTTACAAACAAAATAACTTTAAGATATAAAACCGTACAAGTAGTGCAACAGCAAGTAAACATTTACAAACAAAATAAGGCCCATTTGAGACTAACATAAGATGTAGGCCTACCTGAGGGAATAATACTATTTTAGAAGTCGCTGGTCCAAATATCCGTAGTGAAGCTGATGGCCTGCACCTTTCCTAGCTTATCTGAAACATGCTCAGTCACCTTCTTATTGAGGGCAGGGACGGCCGTCTCCGTGATGTATTTGCGACCTGGTATTTTGTATTTAGGTACCGCGTGAGCCATAAAAAGGCGGAATCCCACATTGTCAACAAAGGAGAGGGGCAGGTCACAGAGCACAATCATTTCAGACATTTTCTCAGTCATATTTCTTGCCATTTCACTCGTCGCGTCCCACTGGTCCTTTTTATGGAATGCGCTACTCAGCATTTGTTGTTTTGCTCCATCCGTTCTCTTGCTCGCTGTCGCTGCAGTAGATGACAGAAACTCGTCGTGCTCTTTAATATGTTTTAGCTTTAAATGCTTAATTAAGTTGCTAGTATTGAAACTGGCAGCTTTAGTGCCACCCCTCGACACATTGAGACCGCAAATTGTGCATTTAGCCGTTGTACACACCGGACTATCCACCTTGAAATATCTCCAAACCGCCGACATGTTTTCCTCTATAGCATGCGTGTTTGTTTTTCCGCGATAGTGAAGTGAAAACAAAAGCTGCCACGCCATTGGTTGAGAGCAGCTGCTCTGGGAGGAGCATGCCTGGGCATGTCTGCGCATGTCTGTGTTAGGAAGGCGGTGTCAGGTTACAGACAAGCTGAGAAAAACGCAACGTGGTATCGGGAGTTATTATTTGTTCGTACTCGCCGATACCGATACCAGCATTTTTGTGCGTATCGGTGGCTATGCCGATACTAGTATCGGTATCGGAACAACACTACAATATATGGTAATCATTTTACAACAATGGTGAATAAAACTCAGAGAAGGTGTATGGTGGGTCTGCTTCCTCCTCAGACTAGCCTGATTGGTCCTCTACTAGACCACTTGTCCCAGCAGCACGTACCAGTACACAGGAAGTAGGTGTTTTGATTTCCATAGCTCAGCTCGTTCACTCGTTGTGCTAAAAGTGCCTGTTATCATGTTGTCCTATTCTGTGCCTCACGTAGGCCTACTATACTGGGGCCGGATTGGAGATATCCATGTCTGACAGAATGTTTGTCTTACTGTTCATTCCTCTCTGTCACGGATATGCATTTAATGACATACCGTACTATGGCACCATCAAGACAGAATTGTCTTTTTATTTTGTCTGTCACTTCTTCTCCTTGTCCTGTTTTGTGATAGTTTTTTCACTCCCTTGAGAGAAAGTTCTCATATCCCGGTGCTTAAATAACGTGAAAACCAAAACAGTTATTTAAGGCAAGCTCCGGCTCAAGCCCTCATGTTTTTCACAGGGTGCTCCGATGTCTGTCAAAACAAAGACACATTTAAAAGTCAACCCATTTCAGAGCTGTCTGTTTGTCAGGCCTTATAATTCAGACCTGATATAGTGAGCTCTATTCATGACTAGACTACTTTACTGCAGTGTGAAACACGCAGAACTCAATTGAGTGGAAGTAATACTGCAACGACACCTGTGTGAAAAAACGAAGAGAACAAACAAATAAAAGGTTGATTACACCTGCTGGTGACCAGTGGAAGTATATCACCAGCTATTATCATACACACATCATTGCGTCTATTGTACTGTAGAAAATGCCCCAAAAAATCAATAGTCAGAAATGTATTCCCCTTTTTTCAACTCCTAAATCAAAACATTGTTGATGGATATGTGATATTGTGTGTTGGCAGAATCATGACAGGTTCTTCTATCTGGCTCTCCGTCTCTCTTACGTAAAGCTCTACCGTGGTACACAGCCATTTGAGGGTAATCCCATACGTGGGTGCTCTCTCGCTGTCTGCTTTCTTGTTTTCTCTTTGTAGGTAACAGACTCCCTGTGGAGCAGTGAGTGGGGTGCACTCAGGCCCAAAAGGCTATAGACAACTACGGACACATGGCTTTGTTTGGCTAACTCCAGCAGCACACTCACTGCTGACATGCACCCACCTCCATCCCCTCTGGTGTTAGTTATGTAGCTATTTTTCATGTGATGTAGGCTACTGTATTTTTGCCTAGAGTGAACATATTTTACTCTGTAGTACATTGTTGCCACAATGTTTTTTCAGTCTAACTCAATGCTTACATTGATACTTTTCCAGTCACATTTTCCTAGGAATCTCATGTGTTACTGCGGTTCATCACGTCATGATTCTTTTAAATCCCTATTGGACCTAAAACATATTTCATTTACTCATAATTTGTTAGTTTCTTAGTCCCAATAGGACAGACTAATTCTGACTAAAGCTCTGCTAGAGCGTGGTATGGACATACAAGCATGCACTTAAATGTACCTACTGTAATTCTCTGCTGATCTCAGGAAAAAAAAGGGAAAAAAAGTTTAACAAGTGTCTAACAACAGGCCAGAGGTGGTCTCTGTGCAACAGGAAATGGTCTTGAATTCCCAGCGGTGGGGGTGGAGAATCAGTGTCACCACAGGATGAAGTTACTAAGAGCTTACAGTGGCCGGTGTTAACTCAGAGGGGAGATATCAGTGAGAACATGTAAGCTTCAGTTGCTAAAGTGGACATGCGCCATAATGTGGAGAGTGTTCAAGTTGTTCTTCATGATATGTTAATGATAATCTAATTATTAATATGATAATTGTATAGCTTCCTCCATTTGACTGTACACAATGTTCCCACGCTACAGGGTGATCACTTTCAGAGTACTGATAGTGATTTCCATGGTGTCAGCGTCCGATGTTTCCCTGAGATCAGACTTCTCTCTCCTCAGCCAGGCGACTGTTGACATACCTAGCTATCTCTGGGAGGATCAGACTCCCATTTCATTCACCTGACACCTGTCATCCTGTTTCATCTCAACACAAACCGTTTTCTCCTTACCCCCAGCACAAAGGAAAGAGCCAGAGGGCAATATATACATTGTTTACTATATCCAACCAGATCTCTGTCTCTGTCTCTCTCTGTCTCTCTGTCTCTCTCTCTCTCTCTCTCTCTCTCTCTCTCTCTCTCTCTCTCTCTCTCTCTCTCTCTCTCTCTCTCTCTCTCTCTCTCTTGCTCTCTCTCTTTCGCTACTGGTTCTTGTTCTGCAACAGGGAAACATTCCTCAAGACCCTGGGAAAAGGTTCCAGAGTGGGACAATAATATTGACATTTCTATTTACAGTTTAGTATTCCCACAAACAGTGGTTCAGTGTGACTTTCTACAAAGAGGTTTGAGTTACACTATTTTATGAGTCAGTGCCAAAACCTCTTTTTTTATGACTGGGTGTGCCATCCTACACTGTTTTGATGGTAAACTCTTTTTCTTTATTTTTATTTTCATGAAAGACGAAACAACTTGATACTCTGTTTTCGAAAGCATGAGGGAGGAAAAATTAATCATACTTTTGCCAATCATTTTCTGTCGTTGTTTCAGATATCATCACACAGCTGGAATAATTTTGCATGAACATGAAACTGTAAACACAGCATTATGACTAACTTTGCATAACCTACGTTTATGAAAATAGTGGCAGTTGAGGCAAAAGTGTGTTTTCTATATCGACTGCATTTTGAAAACAAACTAAAACATGGCTCTTAATTCATCATTTTGAATGACATATTATCTGAAGATGTCAGAGTAACCATAATGAGTGGTCTGCCAGCCCAACCGTTCAGAGCCACTGAGCTGGGCTGTAATCCTGTAATGGCCCCCAAACAGCTCCCCAAACAGCTCCCAATGCTCCAGCACATCCGTGGTCATCGGTGTGAACATACACTGGGCAAGCGCTCTGGTCAGTCTTTGAACATTTTCCTCAATGAATCCATTTTGAGAGTTGAGTAGGTCTAAAACCTAAAAACCCAAGGCTGTTAATCATTTTGAATGAGACAGGCCATAATGACTGGTCTGCCCGCCCATCCGTTCACAGCCACTGAGCTGGGATGTAATCCCTGGCAGAGCAGGTCAAAGCGGCATGTGTCTGCCCCTCTCTCTGAAGCGCCTAGGCACCCTCCACAAGAACCCTCTACATGCCCCCTCCACAGGGACCCTCCACAGGCGTCCTCCCCCATGTCCCCCCAAATAGCGTCCAGTGCTCCAGCACCGGTCCGGCGTCCATGTGAACATAATGCTGGGCGAGTGCTCTGGACAGTGAGCCCCCCAACACTGGGGGTCGCTTGCTCACGGCCTTGCGTGTCTCCGTTTCTGGTCCCAGGGAAACAAAGATGTCATTGTGCTAGGGGACGATGTGCCCGACACAACACAACAATGCTGCTTTTTCCTAAGCCAACTTCCTGGAAGTCTGATAGGCCACCAAGGCTTGTGTCTATTCATTACCGTTACATTCAGATCCTCTCTTAATTGTGGTGAACTGGTTTGAGTGGAGAGAGAGAGAGAGAGAGAGAGAGAGAGAGAGAGAGAGAGAGAGAGAGAGAGGGAGAGAGAGAGAGGAAGGGGCCCTGCACTGATTTGTGTTTGAAATGGAACAAGGAGATCAGGGAGGCAGAGAGAGGCAGGGAGATGGTCGCTCATTAGGGACTGAACGACTGCCAATCTCCCAGCTGCCTCTGATGAACTGGAGGATTTCTGAGAAAAGAGTCTCTCTTTCTCTCTCTCTCTCTCTCTCTCTCTCTCTCTCTCTCTCTCTCTCTCTCTCTCTCTCTCTCTCTCTCTCTCTCTCTCATTTTCCTGTCCTCCTCTTGGAAGTCCCTCATGTGTTTTAGATCTCTTTTATCAATTAGCCTCACACTCGCGCTCCCTGTGTGTGTGGGCAAGGAGAGAGTCAGTCACACAGCAAGTCCAGTCCACTGTCCAGCCAAGCAGACAGATGAACTCTGGCAGGGCATGCATATGTTAATAACTTAAACATAACTTGTTTAAATAAACTCTGACTTCAAATGTAATAAACAGACACACATTGGAATGAGAGTGGTCCTGAGGTAGTCAGTCCCGAGGATCATATCAATGAAATGTCTACAATGGGTGGAAACGCAATAAGTGGCTGCACTGGAAATGTCTATGTTGTTCAGCCAGTACATAGCCAGTACAAACCATAGGAAAGTATCATGTTTAATGGGCTCTTTGCCAAGCTCTGTGACCAATGAAGGGTGTATTACACAGAGTATGGTGAGTTAAACTACACCGCAGATCCCCAGAGCAGAGGCCTTGGCAGACGTCATGAGGGAGGCAGTTTGATAGAAAGGTTGCCCAGTCAATAACTCAGCTGTTCCCCTCCCACATTATAAGGAGCAGGTGAGCATTCACACAGAAACACACGCACACGCACACACACACACGCACACACACACACACACACACACACACAAACACGCACACACGCACACACACACACAAACGCACACACACACACACACACAGACACACAAACACACACACAACGTGTAATACAGTACAATGATATATCTAATCGTACAACACAAAGCACTTCAATCACTTAAAAACTGTGATCCAAAATGCATGATCATCCATTTTACACTATTGCTCACTGTGATGATAGAGGAAATAATCCTTGGGAATACGGAAACATATGATTACAGGGGTCTGCCAATCATAGAATACAGTTCACATCCTCCCAAAAGCCATTCTCACTAATTTGCACATTTATTTTTGTACATGGGAAGCTCTTCACAGTCGGTCCCTATCAGTGGAGTTATAGATCTCATGAGTATTCTTGTCCTTCGGCCATAGAGCTTCTGGATTGTTGGGGGTTCTTTCTGAATGAACACATCGTTCTCAGTGTGATAAGGTGTAATTGACTCTATGCCATTGAAAGTTAGAATCTACGGAAAGATTAAAGTTTTCCACCAATTGAGTTTGGCTTGCCAAGGGGAAGTCAAAACTGATGTCATTACAAGTCTTTGGACAATGAGTAAAAAGCACAAAGTGAAATGAGGTCAACAAGATCGTCTGCTGTTTAGTATGCATGGATATTTTCAGGAGGAGTTCTTGTTGTTTTCTAATTGTAGGTGCATGTTGGATGCAATTCTAATAATTTGCTATTTGGCATCTTGATATTCTCTTTTTATGATTTAGTGGAAGTGAAAAGGCAAGGCCTGTGAACTTCATTCAGTTTCATCAGACTCATTATTGAGTTTTGTTTTGCAGCCATTTCATACAGTACTAACAATTGAACTTATCTGGCAGAAAGTGAAAGTGAAACTCCAAACAATAGTCTCTCATACCTATCATTGTTTGCTCCGGCGACCAACGACCAACGTACAATACACCACTTTCATATTTAGATCTGTCAACACTCTCAGACTTTCCTCAACATCTCTCTCTCTCTCCAGACGTTCTCGTCTGTCCAACATAGACACAGAATGACATGAATGGGCGGAATGTCGAACACAAGAACGAAGAGTCGCCACATGTTACCAGTGATGTCTTACCATGAGGACAAACGGCCCTGATCTAGGATCATCTCTAAGGGCAGATCACAGTCTAGAGAAGAAGCCACATGTCTCTGTCACGTCTCTGACAACCACACTGAGGCATGTGAAGCCTGGCCTCTCTGTTCCTCACTGCTGCTCAGTCCTGCTTTGTTGGTGAAACAAAATCCTCAGAGTTATACTGAGTATCTGTCATGTGTCTTACTGTTAATTTGATTTGTGCAGTTGTGTAATATTTTACTCTATCTAATAGTTTATATTCAGCTGTGCTGTGTTGCTGGTGGTAGAGGTGAGGAACAGTGGGGCATGCTTCCCACTGCTGTCAAAACTGCAGAATCTCTCCCCATCTTCCACCGGAGTCTGAAGATCCATCTCTTCAGGCTACATCTTAACTGTCCCTCCTGAGACATCTACTACCCCCTGTATTGTTTCTCCTGTGTAATAATAATAATAATAATAATAATAATAATAATAATAATAATAATAATAATAATAATAATAATAAAAAATCCTTCTTCTAGCATGACGACTGCCAATGGCCCCTGGCCTGAGCATAGATTACTTTTTCCTGCTGTGACTGGTGGGTAGATGATTCACTTACATAGTAAAATGTATTTGTTGTAAAACATGTAAATGTAAATGTAAAATGTAGAGGTGACCTTTGCTTGTTAATATGCCCCTTCAAAACATACTCTTTACTTCTGATGTGACCCCCTTCTAATACAGTTTAGGTGGTTCAGGGTTGGATGTTAGGTTGAAATGTATTTATAATTGTATTTATTTAGACCCATAACATTCATACAAAGGCTTATAAGAGGGTTGAAGCAAGCACACATTTTGTTCCGCCTGATACATACCATCTATGCTTACTTATTCTTCTGATCTGATTTTTTTGCATTGTCTTCTAACTTTTATATTGAATCTCTCTGGGGTAAAACAGGTGCAAAGTTTTAGATGCCAAACGGAGTAAATCTGGTTAACAACAGTAACGTGTCTTTGGCTGTAGCACAATAGCTGGAACAGGCTGCATCTATTGCAATAAATAATATTGACACAGGAGTATGGGAGTAACAGGCTGTGAGAGTGTGAAGGCAGACCGTGCTGCTGAGAAATTTGGGAGCAGTGGCCGTATAGTATCTGGCCAGTGGCTGGCAGATGCACATGCTGCCAACAGCTGCAATACGCACACAGACACACGTACACAGACATACACACACACACACACACACACACACACACACACACACACACACACACACACATCTGCACATAAACAAACATACACACAGAGATCTGTACATACACACACTCACACTCACACACACACACACACACACACACACACACACACACACACACCACACACACACACACACACACACACACACACACACACACACACACACACTGTTTGGCTAATCCATGGGAGGGTTCATTTGGGGGTTATTTTATTTGTTGATTGTGATTGGTTAAAAGTATGCATGAGTGGAGTGATTGGTTAGATAGAAATGGGGGCGGGCTTAATGAGTGTGATCTGAGAGACAGGGGAGAAGGGAGATCAGTTGTATAGAGAGATGGGAGTTGGTAAGTTGAGTTCTGTATGATTGTGTAGTTTGTTAAATCTTTTCTGTTAGTTTGTTCACTGTTAATTATTTACATGTACTAATGTCAATGTGTTGTGTTCAGTTTTACAATCTGTTTATTAGAGGAAGAAGGAAATCAAACCGAATTGTGTCAGTCTCATCATTTCACCCGTACTGCCGGAGCAAGCAGAACATTCACCATTCAGCTAACTAGAGGGAGAGCTGAACAATTGTAAAACACCCGCTGACGACCGCAGGAGGACGGACCGTCAGTTAGCTAAGGAATACAAGCCCGGTTGGACGCAACAGAAGCTCCGGGAGGACAAGGATCCATTCACCGGAGATAAGAGGCAAGACTGAAGTCAGCTGATAGCGTGGCCGAGTTTGAGAAGGAGACAGCGAAGGTGAAATTGGGGGCCGAAGAAGAGATCGCTGAGGCAAGGCAGAAGGCGGCCGTGATTGAGTTGAAGGCAGCAGAAATAGCCGCTCAAGAGCGCGCCAAACTACTGGAGGCTCAGCGGGAAGCATGGGAACAAGCCCGGGAGGCAGGGCTGGAGAGCGCCGCGTATGGAGGCAACCGCACTGGAGCCATCTCCAAGATCAAACTCCCTCCAACAAGGCTGCCCGTGTTCAGCGGGTGTATGAGAGATTTTCATCGCTGGCGGAAAGATTGGGAGAGCCTGCAGCAGCAGGGAGACCCATCGGGGTCGCCAGAGGTGAAGAAACTCCACCTCCTCGAGAGCATAGACCGAAAGGTTTTCGAGGAGCTCAAACTCTCGAGCTACCGCTCAGCGGAAGACGTATTCACAGCTTTGGAGAATCGGTTTGGAGACAAGGCAACCATCGCGCTGCAAATTATTGAGGAATTGGAAAGAATACCAGCGGTAAAAGGAAACCAGCCGAGGAAAGCGATCGACCTTATTCAGGCAGTGGAAAGAGCCCTCATGGACCTGACAGACTTAGGAGAAGTGGGCGCTATGAAGAACCCACTTGTACTTAGGGCCATCGAGAGCAAACTGCCAGATCGTGTGCAGGAAGGCTGGTTTGCTTTTGTAACCAAACCCAAAAACCAAGTCGCCCCAGACAAGCGGTTCGATGCTCTTCTTCTGTTTCTGAAAAGGCAGGAAAAAATCCTCGAGGGGATGGCTCGAATCCGAGGCTCCATGGAGACCTCTGGGGGAACACCGGAGAGGCCAGTCAGATGGGAGAAGAGGGCATTCACGAGGGCCATGGAGAGAGACTCACCGGTAGATGAAGAAGAGGAGGAACATCGAGGTGAAACCAGAGTCACGGGCAGGAACTCGGAAAGAAGAGAAGAGTGTGACATCTGTGGAAGCGATCAGCACGGTGGCAAAATATTCTTCTGCCAAAAGTTCAAGAGTTTCAGTCTGGCAGAGAAACGAGCCATAGCAAGGCAAAGCAAAGCCTGTCAGAAATGTTTGGGCATGCACGGCGCCGACGGGGAGTGTAGTAACCGGTACCTGTGCAGAGTGTGCAAGCAGAATGAAGGAAGGGCAAGTCATCACTACCTTCTGTGTCCCGAGTGGAGTGAGGGAAAGAAGACAGGGCCAGGGTTCTCTGATAAGCAACGGGAAGTCCTGGACTCTTTGGGACTCAACCCTGAACAGGAAAGGAGGATGAAGGACGCATTCACCAGTAAGGCTTCGATGACGCTGAACACGGGCGCAGAAGGCGGGGGTCTCTTCGCGGAGAATGGGCCAGAGGAACATCCAGTACTAATGATGACATTGATAGTCAAAACAGAAGCAGGAAATGCCCTGGGAACCCTCATAGACCTCGCCTCCGACACAAATTATATCACCAACCGGGCCGCCGATCGGCTCCAACTGGAGCGGAGGCAAGTAACACTGACTGTGCAGGGGGTCGGTGGAATGAAGGTCAGGGTCAAGACTAACAAATACCTGCTAAAGGTCAGGGCGTGGAGCAACAACAGATGGAGTCCCCACGAGATGGTATGCTACGGGCTCGACACAATCGCTCGTGCAGACAAGGTCATCAGTCCAGAGCGACTCTGTAAGTTCTTCCCTGGGGTCGAGAAGAAAGAGCTGGTCCGACCTAAGGAAATCGAGCTCTTGATCAGCCACCGAGAGGGACGACTCGCTCCACGGTGGAGAAGAGGGACGGGAGACTTAGTGCTGTGGGACGGGCCTCTGGGGAAGACCGTGGGAGGAACGCACCCAGACCTGTTTGAAAGTTGGGAAAGATCCGCACACAACTCCCAGACGCACTTTGCACGTTCTCTGAAAACGGAGGCAGTAAGATTTGAGGAGATCCCCTGCAAGACGCCCAGCGCAAAAGAAGAGGATGGAGACCAGAAGCCGCAAGGTCATGAAAAGACCGGGAGAACAGCTGCAAGCAGCAAAGAGGTCCTCGAGTGGTGGAGCTGGGATAGCATCAGCGCCGCGTGCGAGCCAAAGTGCGGAGGGTGTCGCTGCGGAAATTGTCAGCCGGGCGGGAAAGAGATGACTCTCGCAGAGGAAAAGAAGATCAAAACCTACGCAATTACCCGCGTCAACATCGGGGACAAGCCAGCCGGATGCATCGCCCAGCTGGCCATGAGGAAGACGGCAAGGCTGCCAGAGGTCGCCCACCTAAAAGAAGAGCGGAGAGCGCTTGAAGAGGACACCTATGTAGACGACATTCTAGCGTCCCATGGCGACAGGAGAGAGCTGAGGAGCATCACGGAGGGAATCGAGAGGACGCTCAACGCTGGAGGTTTCGCTCCGGAACCACGGATCCAGTCGGGTCAAAGTGGGAGGAGCAAAGAGGGCCAGCCTGCAGAAACGAGGGCCAATGTGGAGCCAGAGTCAGAGGTGTTGGTGCTGGCTGATCAGCTGAGCGAGGAAACATCCAGGGGAGTGGCTGTAAGTGCTCGAGACAGCGTGAGCATGCTGCAACGGAAAGCGTTCACTGCAACTGTAACACGCGCTCAGGCGAGGAAGGGGCTGGACCCGAAATGCGCCATTGAGGAGGAAGCAAATGCAAAGGGGACATCCACACCGGTTGGGAGTTCCAGGGACCTCGAGCATGAGAGGGAGAGGCTTTGGGGCGCTGCTCTCATGGACCTGATTGAGCCAGAACGCTTCAGTGAAATAGGCAGGCTCATTCGGGTAGTTGGGTGGGTCCGGCGAGCTGTTAGGCAGTGGTTGTTTTGCAGGAGGGCTCCAGAAGACGCAAAGTGGGAGGCTACTCGCCTGAGGGAGACAAGAAGCGGAGTTAGCCTCGGCGTCCAGGAAGAAGTGGGACGGTTTTGGCGACAGTGGAGTCAACTAGCTGGGCCCGGACTTCTCATCCGCACCAAGTGGCACAGAGAAGCCCGAAATGTGGCCGTGGGAGGCGTGGTCTGGTTGGCTGACCAAAATGCCCTAAGGGGGAAATTCCGGCTGGGGCGGGTTGTGGAAGCGAGGCCAGACGAAAAGGGGCTGGTTCGGGACGTAAGAGTGAGGGTTTGCCTAAGCCAGCCTGCTCTAGGAGTGGGGGCTTCAGGACGAAGAAGGAGCGAAGGCCGCGATCTCTTCCCAACGCTCGACCGAGACGTCAGGCGGGTGGTCGTGCTGCTTCCCGTGGAGGAGCAGTAAAAATGACTGTATTGAAGAGAGGGAAAGTTGTGGTCCATTTAGTTATAAAGGACCAATGGACCAAGTGGGAGGTGTTTGGCTAATCCATGGGAGGGTTCATTTGGGGGTTATTTTATTTGTTGATTGTGATTGGTTAAAAGTATGCATGAGTGGAGTGATTGGTTAGATAGAAATGGGGGCGGGCTTAATGAGTGTGATCTGAGAGACAGGGGAGAAGGGAGATCAGTTGTATAGAGAGATGGGAGTTGGTAAGTTGAGTTCTGTATGATTGTGTAGTTTGTTAAATCTTTTCTGTTAGTTTGTTCACTGTTAATTATTTACATGTACTAATGTCAATGTGTTGTGTTCAGTTTTACAATCTGTTTATTAGAGGAAGAAGGAAATCAAACCGAATTGTGTCAGTCTCATCATTTCACCCGTACTGCCGGAGCAAGCAGAACATTCACCATTCAGCTAACTAGAGGGAGAGCTGAACACACACAGACCATTGTCAGCATCTGGCAGGAGTTGAACCTCTGTTTTAAAGCAGCATGTGACTATCAGTGTTGTGTGTTTGTAACCTTGGACGCAACAATGTGGCGCCAAGCAACTTCACTCTTCTCACAACATCATGTGAGGTGTTATATCACAGCCAGGGAATGAAATGTAAACGGCCCATTGTGAGAATCCCCATTTCTCATGTTAACTACTTCTGTAGCAGGGTTCTGTTAAGCTGCCTCTGTGGTTGATCACTAGAGGGTTGACTCAGTGGGAATCGCCAGCCTGGCCCACCAGGTGTTCTTGGTGAGATCACTAGGAGATGAAAGGGCTCTCTCACGTTAAACAATTATCACCTACAGACACTGGGGACTATGGCATGAAATTACCCATATGCTCCCACAGACCCCCGTATCAGCCCATTCTGCTGCTCCCCCGTGACATCACTGCTCTAATGTCATCTTCGGTCTGTGATTATATATATCGCAGTCATCAGAGGGTTGGGAGGGATGGGAAAATGGGATGAGAAGAGAGTAGGATGAGCATGATCGACCACAGAGAGAAGGAGAGAGAGAGATAGAGAGAGAGAGAGAGAGAGAGAGAGAGAGAGAGAGAGAGAGAGAGAGAGAGAGAGGTTACAGTGGAAGTCACAAGTGTTGTGTGGGAATAAGTAAATAAGAGATTGAGTAAGAGAGAGACAGAGAGAGAAAGAGACAAGGAGTGGGGGAGTGGGGGAGTGGCAGTGAGAGAGCAGGGTCCCAGGCCAGGGGAGTGGGGGTGCTGGAGGAGTGGAGGCTGGTTGGGGGAGGAGGTAGGTTCCCATGCCCCCGGAGGCCTCAGGGGAGTAGCGGTGGCAGATGTGACGTCTGGGACCCTGCCTGCTCGGCCTCCTGGTCCCGGGGATGGCAGTCTGAGCTGTGACCAGAGGAGGGGAACACTCCAATCCATCACCCTCAGAGGACCCAGCCAACCTCGCTCTATAAATACATATACAAAAGTCCCCAAACACTGCCTCCATTGGACGCCACTCAGAGCTAGCCTTCAGGCTCGTCCAATCACAGGACAGAGCAGTCTCTGAAAAGTCTATTTTACCCAGGGCCACAATAATCCCATGTCAAAGACGGTGTCCTGGTTTTATAATCTGTCATCCCATTTTAGGTAGTGTATGATGTCTGAAAAAAGAGACAAGGAGTTCTTGCCAGAAAAAAAAAAGAGAGAAAATGAAGACAATTTATGAAGAACATATGAACAGCTCAAGGGACAGTAGGAGGCCTGGTCTTAGAGGAGAGAGAGAGAGAGAGAGGGTGGGGGGGAGAAATGAAGAGAGAGAGAGAGAGAGCACGCGCGTGAGAGAGAGAGAGAGAGAGAGAGAGAGAGAGAGAGAGAGAGAGAGAGAGAGAGAGAGAGAGAGAGAGAGAGGGGACGCCTGGCCTTAGAGGAGAGAGAGAGTGAAAGAGAAAGAGAGAGAGAGAGATAGAGAGAGAGAGAGGAGGCCTGGCCTTAGAGGAGAGAGAGAGAAAGAGAGAGAGAAAGAGAGAGAGAGAGAGAGAGAGAGAGAGAGAGAGAGAGAGAGAGAGAGAGAGAGAGAGAGAGAGAGAGAGAGAGAGAGAGGGCTCCTCTCAGATCCTTCCAGAGACGGTTTTCCAAGAGGCTGTCAGCAAGAGACAGCTGTGAAGAGAGGCCTTTATCTCCTAATGCACTGTATTACAGAGTCCTTGGAAAAAGCCTGTCTCTGTGAGGGTGGATGAAAAAGATCCGGATCGGATCCCTACTCTAAATAGATTAGGCCTGTGAGCAGTCACACATCTGCAGCAGCCACTATCCCTTTGAAGCCCCATGAGTGGCTGTCGACACCCATCAGACACTCTGATGGGTGCGGTGGACGCTGTGCTGAGGGAATCCGCAGGGATTGAGGCTCCTCAGGATTCTTTGAGGCCTCTTCCCAAACCCCTGATGATTCGTAAATAAACATTTAAAGCCCCTGATAAGTACAGCGCTGGGAATGACAAAAAAGGAGGTGTGTAAAGCATAACAAATTAAGAGAGGACTTCCTGAATGAAGCCGAGTGGATGGAAAACAACCGTGGGTTATTCGTGGCGATAGCATTGGGATTAGCACAACAGGAAATGACCTCATTAGGCCTTGAATGATGCTGGAGCACTAGACATCCTTATTTTGAATTCCTACTCTACACACATATAATAGAACTGTACAGCATTACAATTGTATGTAATGGGTTGTAACATTATGGGTACGTTTGCTGAAACTGAAACATTTGGTGTTGAACATTGGCCCGTTTCTTATTGAGGGAAAGTTTTTTTCTTGATGTGTTAATGTGTATCTCTGAGGAAAGGCAATCCACCTTCAGGGCATTAATGATTAACTCTGGGATAGATTCATCGGACTGGTGAGTGAATCTCTTTTCCACTCCACTTGTCTTCTCACTCAGCTGTGAAATAGGTACCTTGGCAGGAGACCACACATGTGCTATGAAAGTTGAGCTGCTCACAAAAAATGTTCACATTTTATTTACAAGTAAAGAGTGCAACTGTTTCAACAGATGTTTTCCTTGTTTAATGTCAATGAAGTCCCTAGTGTCTAGTCAGCCAAAGAAAAGGGGCTTTGGGGACATCTGAATGGAAAAATAGCAAATCTTATTAAATCCTTAACCAATTGAAGGAATGGGGAAAATTCACATCCAACAAAGCCAGTCCTATGAGCTTATCAATGCAATCGGTAGTCTACTGTAGCTGTGGCCTCGTGTGAAACATGTTCGAGTCAGAGGATCCTGGGTTCGTGTCAGGTGTTATAATGGACATTGTGTGTTCCCAGAAGGCGCTCTATCTTTATGTTCCTATTCATAGGGAAGACATTAAACCATTCACCCTTCAGCAGGAGCTCTTCCCTATGACTCCCTGGGGGTGAACACATCCCTGCAGCACCTGTAACACCACAGCAAGAGGACATCCTCCCTTCAACAAACCCCATACGCTCTATACAATACAATACCCCTGAAACAAAATAACTGGAAACAGAAGTCAAGGCAGTTTTGAGGGATAACCTACGTATTTCAAACTGCTTCTCTCTCCCCTTGGACCATTGACCTGATACCATTGTCATGTGGTTCTTCTGTACCACCCACACCCGTTCACACACACAGCAGGTTCTCCGGGGCACAGCTGGGGGACAGAGCTCTAAGAGACAAAGGGCATCTCAGCTGCACCACCACTGTGGCTTCCTCTCAGTCCACCCAGAGGATAGGGTTTCTCTCTCTGACAGTCTCTGTACACATCCCTATGGCAGATGAGGCCGAACAGTGGAGATATCAGCAGCGTTTTAGAAGCTCAGTCTGGACCATTGTTGTGAAGTATAGTTTTTTTTGTTGGCTTCGTGTTTTTTTGTTGTTGTTTTTTTCAATTGATTTCTTTTTTAACTCCTTCTATCAGCTGGCCTGGAAAATAGTTGTTCAGCAGAGTAGAGCTCAGCCTCGGTTGTAGCACCACTGCCCCCTACTGGCGACAGCATATACATAGCCTGATTCAAATACTCTTCAAATTAACTCGATTTTAAAAGGCCCTAGGGTCATAATCTTTGTTTATTTCTACCATAAATAATTGTCTAATGAGATAATACTTATTTTCAGATGAAAGGCTGAGCAACGGCAACTGCAGGACGTGAAACGTAATTTGCAACAGGGTGGCCTCCCATGCTCCATGATGAACTACACCCATTCTATCACATTCTAGAACACCAACAGAACACCATGACTTTGATTGTTTTCACACATTGGGTGAGATTCTTTCCACAGTCTTGTGCCCTGTGAAGCTGGCAGGCACACAGCGCATCCTGGCTTCTGGGTATAGACTCAGCCTGCAGCTGTGTAAACAACACACAGTGTGAGGAGGGAGACTCCCTGACTACTGATAAACCCCCCTATCTACATCTACTATGTAGTCTCAAAGAAAACACTGTGGTTAGAAAGACTGGTGTAGCCCCATAGTAAAAATATTTTAAACTACTGCAAGCCCTGTTTAACCTACCCATTGTGAATCATTGCAAGGTCCACATGAAACTTAAATACAAGTGTTTTTTTTTACCATTAGAGTATACAGTTCAGAATACTACAAAGTTTGTCTGTATCAAACTATCCTGGCCAGCTTTGATCAGTGAATGACAGTGAATGACCTGGCCTACGCTTCAGTAATCAAAGAGCCGGGGCGTTTTAATGAAACAACTTGCCTGGCGCGCTCCGCTAAGTCCTCCCCTGTAAGTCACCATATGGAACTTATCTCTGGAGCCTTTATGAAAACGTCTGGCCACAGTTGATCAGGAGTCGAAGGTCACCAGAGGTCGGCAGGGTCCCACCATAGTGTCTGCAGTCTGACCCCCTGGCTGTTGAACAAACACCTGAGGTCAGCTCGGTTGCCTTAAGCGTCGGCCTGTGCTGTCAGTGGAAGTTTATGTGTATTTTCTTTTTTTGTTTGTATCTATCCAGATGGACACTGACCAGATCCCAGTTCTCATGTTCACTATTGGAGGTGAAAATGCAAAAACTACAAATTGAGAGACTAATAGAATAATATTTCTCTGTGAATGCTTATATAATAGAATATGACAACATTACTATGAACCTCAATAATCATTTTCCATACTATACTGTAAACGTTCTCAAAACCACTGCAGTTGAACCTGCCTTGATGAATAAATCAAGTAGTTCTTGGCTACTGGTATGTAATATCTACCTTATTTTAAGTTGCTAACTACCATAAGTGGCAAAGGGCAAAGGTTAACCCAATAAAGTGGAGGCACTTAATCTAAGGTTACAAAGTACAAACATTGACTCTCTACTCCACTTACCTCTCCACTCTAAACTAAACTAGATCAACCCTAAACTAGATCAACCCTAAACTAGATCAACTTGGTCTTTTGATGGTTGAATGCCACCATTCACACATTTGGCAAATGCTACCCATACATCGGATAGCTTATGTTCATTAGCTGATTGATATTTCATGAGGGTGGAAGGGTCAAGGTCAGAGGTCAATGACTGAACCCTCGAGGGCACCAGTGGGAGGACACAATGGTATCACACTGCTGCCGTATCCACTCTCCATTTACCACTTCCTGGGAATATGTGCATGGAATCCCACCAATGGTATCTTTCCCTCGGCTTCTAACTGCAACAAACAAAGGGAGGCAAGAGAGGACAAACATAGAGGCAAATATTCTGCAACAGAGCAGCAACATTCCAATAGCAAGGTCATCCTGGGAATATGTGCATGGAATCCCACCAATGGTATCTTTCCCTCGGCTTCTAACTGCAACAAACAAAGGGAGGCAAGAGAGGACAAACATAGAGGCAAAT
This sequence comes from Nansenia antarctica, assembly GCF_963989245.1. NCBI lineage: Eukaryota > Metazoa > Chordata > Actinopteri > Argentiniformes > Microstomatidae > Nansenia > Nansenia antarctica. Next base: position 25,512,270 of record NC_137690.1, read on the forward strand.
ATTCTGCAACAGAGCAGCAACATTCCAATAGCAAGGTCATCCTGGGAATATGTGCATGGAATCCCACCAATGGTATCTTTCCCTCGGCTTCTAACTGCAACAAACAAAGGGAGGCAAGAGAGGACAAACATAGAGGCAAATATTCTGCAACAGAGCAGCAACATTCCAATAGCAAGGTCATCATTAATACTGAGGCTGAGGACAGTGGGGGGAGGCCACATGGGCAGAGAGGAGAGAGGGAGAGTTTTTCATGAAATACTCTCAATATGACTAAATGTCCTCATAGCGGGATAACAGCTTCATTAGTGGAATCTGCATTCTGCATTCTTCTAGTTCTAGACTTCTAGACTGATTAATCAAGTTTGTGCGTGCGTGTGTGTGTGTGTGTGTGTGTGTGTGCTTGCGTGCGTGTGTGCGTGCGTGTATGTCTTTGATTTGATTTGATTTGATTTATTGACAAAAAACATACAATACATTTGTGATGCATTTGTGATTGTCAGGGATAGAGCGATAAAGTCTGTGACTTGTTTCCGTCGCTGTCCCTGGTGTTAAAGAACTATAATGTTGTGTCTGTGTGTGTGTGTGTGTATGTCTGTGTGTGTGTGTGTGTGTGTGTGTACGTGTGTGTGTGTGTGTCTGTGCGTGTCTGTGTGTGTGTGTAAGTGAGCAGTAGGAGTGCAGAGTGCTGTCGTCAGGGCTGGTTGTGGCGGTTTGGCCAGCCCAGCGCCCGAGGTCCTAACGTGCGTCTGCTGTCTGTCTGTCAGCTGGAGATGCTATCATGTATGATTGGTGTACAGGGGTGTTTGCTGGCACATGTTCTCTCTAATTGCAGTTAAGCTCCCACAGTTACACACACACACACACACACACACACACACACACACACACACACACACACACACACACACAGGCATAGTATACCCCTGGGCAGTGAGGACTGCACCTGCTCCTCTCTTTGCCCAGTGTAAACAGAGGCTAAAGCAGAGCTGGACAGAGGAGGAGGAGGAGGAGGGGGAGTGTGGGGATAGGGAATGGGGTGAAGTGTACAGACAAGTTCACAACAAGGTGCTCTGGGTGTTCAGCTCTCCCTCTAGTTAGCTGAATGGTGAATTTTCTGCTTGCTCCGGCAGTACGGGTGAAATGATGAGACTGACACAATTCGGTTTGGTTTCCTTCTTCCTCTAATAAACAGATTGTAAAACTGAACACAATACATTGATATTAGTACATGTAAATAAAACAGTGAACAAACTAACAGAAAAGATTTAACAAACTACACAATCATACAGAACTCAACTTACCAACTCCCATCTCTCTATACAACTGATCTCCCTTCTCCCCTGTCTCTCAGATCACACTCATTAAGCCCGCCCCCAATTCTATCTAACCAATCACTCCACTCATGCATACCTTTAACCAATCACAAACAACAAATAAAATAACCCCCAAATGAACCCTCCCATGGATTAGCCAAACACCTCCCACTTGGTCCATTGGTCCTTTATAACTAAATGGACCACAACTTCCCTCTCTTCAATACAGTCATTTTACTGCTCCTCTACGGGAAGCAGCACGACCACCCGCCTGACGTCTCGGTCGAGCGTTGGGAAGAGATCGCGGCCTTCGCTCCTTCTTCGTCCTGAAGCCCCCACTCCTAGAGCAGGCTGGCTTAGGCAAGCCCTCACTCTTACGTCCCGAACCAGCCCCTTTTCGTCTGGCCTCGCTTCCACCACCCGCCCCAGGCGGAATTGCCCCCTTAGGGCATTTTGGTCAGCCAACCAGACCACGTCTCCCACGGCCACATTTCGGGCTTCTCTGTGCCACTTGGTGCGGATGAGAAGTCCGGGCCCAGCTAGTTGACTCCACTGTCGCCAAAACCGTCCCACTTCTTCCTGGACGCCGAGGCTAACTCCGCTTCTTGTCTCCCTCAGGCGAGTAGCCTCCCACTTTGCGTCTTCTGGAGCCCTCCTGCAAAACAACCACTGCCTAACAGCTCGCCGGACCCACCCAACTACCCGAATGAGCCTGCCTATTTCACTGAAGCGTTCTGGCTCAATCAGGTCCATGAGAGCAGCGCCCCAAAGCCTCTCCCTCTCATGCTCGAGGTCCCTGGAACTCCCAACCGGTGTGGATGTCCCCTTTGCATTTGCTTCCTCCTCAATGGCGCATTTCGGGTCCAGCCCCTTCCTCGCCTGAGCGCGTGTTACAGTTGCAGTGAACGCTTTCCGTTGCAGCATGCTCACGCTGTCTCGAGCACTTACCGCCACTCCCCTGGATGTTTCCTCGCTCAGCTGATCAGCCAGCACCAACACCTCTGACTCTGGCTCCACATTGGCCCTCGTTTCTGCAGGCTGGCCCTCTTTGCTCCTCCCACTTTGACCCGACTGGATCCGTGGTTCCGGAGCGAAACCTCCAGCGTTGAGCGTCCTCTCGATTCCCTCCGTGATGCTCCTCAGCTCTCTCCTGTCGCCATGAGACGCTAGAATGTCGTCTCCATAGGTGTCCTCCTCAAGCGCTCTCCGCTCTTCTTTTAGGTGGGCGACCTCTGGCAGCCTTGCCGTCTTCCTCATGGCCAGCTGGGCGATGCATCCGGCTGGCTTGTCCCCGATGTTGACGCGGGTAATTGCGTAGGTTTTGATCTTCTTTTCCTCTGCGAGAGTCATCTCTTTCCCGCCCGGCTGACAATTTCCGCAGCGACACCCTCCGCACTTTGGCTCGCACGCGGCGCTGATGCTATCCCAGCTCCACCACTCGAGGACCTCTTTGCTGCTTGCAGCTGTTCTCCCGGTCTTTTCATGACCTTGCGGCTTCTGGTCTCCATCCTCTTCTTTTGCGCTGGGCGTCTTGCAGGGGATCTCCTCAAATCTTACTGCCTCCGTTTTCAGAGAACGTGCAAAGTGTGTCTGGGAGTTGTGTGCGGATCTTTCCCAACTTTCAAACAGGTCTGGGTGCGTTCCTCCCACGGTCTTCCCCAGAGGCCCGTCCCACAGCACTAAGTCTCCCGTCCCTCTTCTCCACCGTGGAGCGAGTCGTCCCTCTCGGTGGCTGATCAAGAGCTCGATTTCCTTAGGTCGGACCAGCTCTTTCTTCTCGACCCCAGGGAAGAACTTACAGAGTCGCTCTGGACTGATGACCTTGTCTGCACGAGCGATTGTGTCGAGCCCGTAGCATACCATCTCGTGGGGACTCCATCTGTTGTTGCTCCACGCCCTGACCTTTAGCAGGTATTTGTTAGTCTTGACCCTGACCTTCATTCCACCGACCCCCTGCACAGTCAGTGTTACTTGCCTCCGCTCCAGTTGGAGCCGATCGGCGGCCCGGTTGGTGATATAATTTGTGTCGGAGGCGAGGTCTATGAGGGTTCCCAGGGCATTTCCTGCTTCTGTTTTGACTATCAATGTCATCATTAGTACTGGATGTTCCTCTGGCCCATTCTCCGCGCCCGTGCTCAGCGTCATCGAAGCCTTACTGGTGAATGCGTCCTTCATCCTCCTTTCCTGTTCAGGGTTGAGTCCCAAAGAGTCCAGGACTTCCCGTTGCTTATCAGAGAACCCTGGCCCTGTCTTCTTTCCCTCACTCCACTCGGGACACAGAAGGTAGTGATGACTTGCCCTTCCTTCATTCTGCTTGCACACTCTGCACAGGTACCGGTTACTACACTCTCCGTCGGCGCCGTGCATGCCCAAACATTTCTGACAGGCTTTGCTTTGCCTTGCTATGGCTCGTTTCTCTGCTAGACTGACACTCTTGAACTTTTGGCAGAAGAATATTTTGCCACCGTGCTGATCACTTCCACAGATGTCACACTCTTCTCTTCTTTCCGAGTTCCTGCCCGTGACTCTGGTTTCACCTCGATGTTCCTCCTCTTCTTCATCTACCGGTGAGTCTCTCTCCATGGCCCTCGTGAATGCCCTCTTCTCCCATCTGACTGGCCTCTCCGGTGTTCCCCCAGAGGTCTCCGTGGAGCCTCGGATTCGCGCCATCCTTTCGAGGATTACTTCCTGCCTTTTCAGAAACAGAAGAAGAGCATCGAATTGCTTGTCTGGGGCGACTTGGTTTTCGGGTTCGGTTACAAAGGTAAACCAGCCTTCCTGCACGCGATCTGGCAGTTTGCTCTCGATGGCCTTAATTACAAGTGGGTTCTTCATAGCGCCCACTTCTCCTAAGTCTGTCAGGTCCATGAGGGCTCTTTCCACTGCCTGAATAAGGTCGATTGCTTTCCTCGGCTGGTTTCCTTTTACCGCTGGTATTCTTTCCAATTCCTCAATAATTTGCAGCGCGATGGTTGCCTTGTCTCCAAACCGATTCTCCAAAGCTGTGAATACGTCTTCCGCTGAGCGGTAGCTCGAGAGTTTGAGCTCCTCGAAAACCTTTCGGTCTATGCTCTCGAGGAGGTGGAGTTTCTTCACCTCTGGTGATCCCGATGGGTCTCCCTGCTACTGCAGGCTTTCCCAATCTTTCCGCCAGCGATGAAAATCTCTCATACACCCGCTGAACACGGGCAGCCTTGTTGGAGGGAGTTTGATCTTGGAGATGGCTCCAGTGCGGTTGCCTCCATACGTGGCGCTCTCCAGCCCTGCCTCCCGGGCTTGTTCCCATGCTTCCCGCTGAACCTCCAGTAGTTTGGCGCGCTCTTGAGCGGCTATTTCTGCTGCCTTCAACTCAATCACGGCCGCCTTCTGCCTTGCCTCAGCGATCTCTTCTTCGGCCCCCAATTTCACCTTCGCTGTCTCCTTCTCAAACTCGGCCACGCTATCAGCTGACTTCAGTCTTGCCTCAGCGGCTTTCCTTTCCAGCTTGGCAATCGCTTCTTTATTTTCTCTATTTGTCGCTCGATCTTTGGCCTCTTCTTCGGCGAGAACGTCGGCCCTTTTCCTCTCATCTTCGGCGAGAGCGTCGGCCCTTTCTCTATTCGTCGCTCGATCTTTGGCCTCTTCTTCGGCGAGAACGTCGGCCCTTTTCCTCTCATCTTCGGCGAGAACGTCGGCCCTTTTCCTCTCATCTTCGGCGAGAGCGTCGGCCCTTTCTCTATTCGTCGCTCGATCTTTGGCCTCTTCTTCGGCGAGAACGTCGGCCCTTTTCCTCTCATCTTCGGCGAGAGCATCGGCCCTTTTCCTCTCATCTTCGGCGAGAGCATCGGCCCTTTTCCTCTCATCTTCGGCGAGAACGTCGGCCCTTTTCCTCTCATCTTCGGCGAGAGCGTCGGTGGCCATTTGCTTTGCTGCGGCGGCCTTGTCGGCCATTTTGTCAGTATTCTCCTTCTCAACTCTTCCAAATTCAGTCACAAACGTTTCCCAAAGTTCATCCCTTTTGTCCTCCAGCTCCTCTAGTGACTTTCTCGTGTTGCACGCCTCAACTACAGGGATCCACTCCCCCCAGCTTGATAGCAGACTTCGCGCTTTGATGATGAGGCTCTCTGTGAGTGTGCTTCGTTCTTTACAAACGTCGTGGGTTGCCTCTTCTAGACTGATCCTCTTCGCGCCTTCGTGACTCCTTTCTGCTCGTCTAATTGTGGATGAAAGTTCGACCCCCGCGAACCTTGTCCACATGTTGGCCTTTAAAACGTGACCGACCTGTTCAACCTTCTGAGCTCTCTCCTCAGCGGCCTTGGTGATGTCTTGAAGAAGCTGACTGTTACCCGTCTCAGGTTCCTGACTTGCTTTGGCCTGCAAACCTTCCTCATAATTGTCGTCTGCAGAGTTTAGGTCTTTCGCGTTTGATAGGAGCGCTATCCACTCGCGTTTCATGTCATCTTCGCCCATCAATGCCACTGACCTGATGATGTGGCGGTATCCTCTCTCAAAAGTGACTGCCAACTTTTCCCTTTCGGTCCTTAGTGCTTCCATTCTGCCTGTGACTCAGAAATAACTTGTGTGTACCTGTTTCGTCTTTCTATCTTATATCTTCAGCCCTCTCTGACTCCCTGAGCTGATTTGCGCTGGTCCCTGCACTTCCTTAACTAGTCTTCGGCAGCGGAACCAGGTTCACCGTGGGGTCATCCCAGGGATACTGCTAAAAATAAAATAATAAAGTGGGAGAGGATTTTCCTCCCCCCGACGACTTAATACCCAGGTACACACAAACCTATTTTAATGCAAACAGTCAATAGAGTCACAGAGAAGAGTGCTGGGTGTGGGTAGCTCTCTGGGTAGCTGCTATTAGCTCGCAATTCCTTTCTTGGTGGGTCTTGTAGGTTAGCCTAGCTGTCTGTGGATTCTTGCAGTTGGGTTAACCAGTTGAAGCTAGCCGTGGATTGTTTCACTCCTTGCCTGCCTAGCTAGCTGTAGCTTTGAGTGCTATAAGCTCTACCGCGTGCCTGTGCGCTATTGCGACAGCAGGGCTAACGCTAGCTTAGTTTGCTAATGCTACGCTGGCTAGCAAGTGGCTAGTTAGCTACGGTCGCGGGCGCCACGGCTTCGTTGCCGGCCTAGTTAGCTGTAGCTTTGAGTGCTATAAGCTCTACCGCGTGCCTGCTGCGCTATTGCAACAACAGGGCTAACGCTAGCTTAGTTTGCTAATGCTACGCTGGCTAGCAAGTGGCTAGTTAGCTACAGTTGCGGGCGCCGCGGCTCCGTCACTAACCTGACCAGGCTTTAGCTTGCTCTTATCTCCGGTGAATGGATCCTTGTCCTCCCGGAGCTTCTGTTGCGTCCAACCGGGCTTGTATTCCTTAGCTAACTGACGGTCCGTCCTCCTGCGGTCGTCAGCGGGTGTTTTACAATTGTTCAGCTCTCCCTCTAGTTAGCTGAATGGTGAATTTTCTGCTTGCTCCGGCAGTACGGGTGAAATGATGAGACTGACACAATTCGGTTTGGTTTCCTTCTTCCTCTAATAAACAGATTGTAAAACTGAACACAATACATTGATATTAGTACATGTAAATAAAACAGTGAACAAACTAACAGAAAAGATTTAACAAACTACACAATCATACAGAACTCAACTTACCAACTCCCATCTCTCTATACAACTGATCTCCCTTCTCCCCTGTCTCTCAGATCACACTCATTAAGCCCGCCCCCAATTCTATCTAACCAATCACTCCACTCATGCATACCTTTAACCAATCACAAACAACAAATAAAATAACCCCCAAATGAACCCTCCCATGGATTAGCCAAACACTGGGCCTCACCTTTTTCCTTGGGGTTTTATTTGAGATAGGTGTGTTTAACACAAGTCTGGTGTGGGTTGGTAGTGGGTTTAGGTGTGGAGCTATGGTTGGCTTTTTATGGCCTGGGGAACCACAGACCTGGAACATCACCAATGTAAATAAGGGCATGGAAATGAGGCAGACGATAGGAATGGATTACATACAGCATGTTTTAGCAAAAACATGACCTCTAGGGGGATTCTGGGGATTCAGTACTGTAGGGTTGTATAACCTGAGCTTAGTCCTCTTCCAGTAAGCTCATACCAACCATTCATTTCCTGAAAGAAACCTTTGTGCTGTGCCTAACCCAGGGTGGTTAAGGTTTGAAACCACCACCCGTGTTCCCACCTTTCTCTTTGTCTCTGTTTGGGGGGGAAAATGAACAACTTCCTTGCATGTTCGATAGACATGCACAGACATGGCACAACCCTGATAAACCAAACAAATTATCAAAACAATTGTGAAACGAAAAAATAGTTTATCCCATGGACATAAACAAACAACATGTATTTTGGTTTGGATTTGGTTGGTCGCTATAACGTTGTTTGGTTTTACAAAGTTGTAAATGAGGCTTGCACATTTCTAGCTGTTGTGTAACAGAAGTGTAGGAGTTGTAAGAGTGATGTGTGGACCCATAACTGAATGTCATATCTGTACTTTCTGAGGTTATTGTGACACACTATCTACACAGTACCTGAATATCAACGGTCCCTTCGGACAACATTTCTCAATCCAGAACAAAACATTACTTTAGAGTTAATATTCACCTTCAATATTAAACCACTGTTGACTTTGTATTGCCAGTGGTACTCCATCGTAGATATCATTTTTATTCACACCCTCTCAGTTATAAAGTCTGTGTTTTTGTTCTTATTGTGTACAGCGATATTCAGGTCTCTCAGAATAGATCATTAGATGAAAAATAAACAGGTATCTGCCCCCCCCCCCCCCCCCCCCCAAAAAAAAAGGCTCTTGATGTTCATATTCGCCCTGCAGTCAAAAGACAATAAACTACTTGCCTTTGATCTACATTCATATACACACAGAATACCAATGACTCCCCCTGACCCTTGCTAATCATGCCTGTGGCGCATTAATGCTGTGCAATGGGGTGTTAGCAGAGAGGGCACCCCTAATGAGGTTTATTTGTTATGTTTTATCCCCCTCCACCTACTCGTCTCCACAACACACTGAGTAATAGGGCTGTTATGGTGTCTGGGCTCCACTTCACAACTCCTCCTGCTCGCCTTCATAGGGCTAATTATCCTCACCGCAAATGGATCATCTCACCGCCTGAACAAAGAGATTTTCTCTCTGTGCGCATAATTCAACATTAACCTCCTTCATTCGTGTAAACTGGAGCGTGTGCTTCTGTAGGAATGCCTTGGTGTCGACGGGGCTGCGTTTCATTCAGGATCTTGTCCCTGTTCTCACCCAGAGGGCTGAACCCCATGGCTCTGACATACTGTAGTATCTAATGCGTTGAATTAGAATAATGATTATTATTATTATTGACTTGTCTGTCAATTTGTTGTCAATTTGGTATTTTATGCTCTAGGCAAGGGGTCGGCCATAGACGGCGACCCTGGAGCAATTAGGGGTTCAGTGCCTTGCTCAAGGACACCTCAACACATGGCCAGCAGGGGTTCGAACCGCCGGCCTTTGCGATCATTAGACGCTGGCCCTACCTTCTGAGCCACGGCCGCCCCTAAATAAAATGTAAAAAAATTTGAAGAGAGGGATGTGAGGGAAGATGTGAGAGACAAACCTGTGTTGGGATCAATGCAAACACACCTGTATCAGGTCACCTGCAGTACACATACTGTTAACCCCTGCCCTGAGACACTGAAACTGTCAGAGGTCATACAGCATGGAGGACTATGCCTTCATTTGCTCAGAAGTGTGTCCGTTCTACTTCCAGTCAAAGCACAGCATTTTCACCCACTTTATCTATACAATAGCATTTCATTTCCTATCTCACGCGTACAATAATATGACTGGGGCACAGGCTGATTTGGAGTCATTAAGCATATGTCTCATTTTCCATTTCAATCGTCTGATACCATAGAACTGCACACAAAAGCACTATTTTCAGCGAGGAGCTCATCTCGTCTGAAAGTCTAATGAGAGGATCAAATATAACTGACACTGAGAGGAGACAAAGAGACCCAGGCTCTGAGTGAGGGATGAGGAGAGGGGAAACAATGGTAGGGGAATGTGCCGTCACTACGGAGGTGTAGAACAGTGAATGCAGATGGGTCTGTAATGAGGGATTAAGTCGGGATTACGGGTCTTTATTCAGATGTTTCTGATCCTCATTAGACTGAATCTCATATCAGTGCATCGATTCACTCGCTTGCTCGCCCCTCTTAGGAGAGAGAGAAAGAAAGAAAGAGATACCACTGCAGCATGGCGCCTGTACAATAGAAGTTTAATGAAGAACTTTGTCCTTTTCTCACCCTTAAATGGATGGAGAAAGACTTCTTTGGCTTTGTGTGTGTGTGTGTGTGTGTGTGTGTGTGTGTGTGTGTGTGTGTGTGTGTGCGTGCGTGCGTGCGTGCGTGCGTGCGTGCGTGCGTGCGTGTGTGTGTGCGTGCGTGCGTGTGTGTATGTGTGTGTGTGTCTGTCCAAATAGGCAGCTGCCTGTGAGCTCAATTTTACTATCCATATTCACTGAGACGGGTTTGTTATTGTTTCCATAATGAGAAAAAGGCTAAAAGGAAATATGCAGTCTGGCCAAGTTAGGAGCAGGCCGCAGTCAGAATTGCCAATATTTACACCACATTCCAAATTTGAATGAGACTTAAGCAAATGCTGATGGCCCTAACGTAACCACTGAATCTCAGATATTCCGGTATTTATATGAGGCTGTCCAAGTTTACTACAAGGCACAGACACAATGTTGGGAGTTCCAATTACTATCACCACAGTCTAAACTTCCGATGACCCGTGGTACCAGACACAAATATGGTTCCACAAAACGTAACATCTAATTTTAGACAAGCACATGCATATATTGATTTGTAGAGCCATTTCAAATGCCTAGAGATAACTGAGAGGTAAATAGATGGATGTTTAAAAAAAAAAAAAAATGTAAGGAAAAAAAAAGAATGTCACAGTGCTCTGCTCTTTATATAGCAGTAGGCCTAAATGCTACTCATTGTGAGTCAGTAGCATATTGGACCAATATCTTATCCTATGAGTTCTCTAAATCTCTTCATTCTCACGCCTATTTGGTCCTTGTGGTCCTGCTGTTGCAACATGCCCCAAACAGCTGCTGCCAACTTCACCACAGCTCTCTAAAGTGTGTTTGAACTGAAGTCCTGCGAGAGAGGCAGGTCTCAGCACAGTCCTGTTTGGCATCCAGAGAGCCAGGACCACTGGGCCCATTGCTGGACTGCAATGACCAATTGATCATCAACATGGAAAATGTTTGCTTGTTCGACTTTGCAACATATTGTACCCAGGTGTACCCAAGTGTACCCAAGTGACTAAAGATGTTGTTATTTTGCAGTTGTTTTTTTTATCACTCTAAAATCAAATCATGTATCATGTCGCTAAAAGGGGTGTGTGGACTGACAAGTTCAAACAAAATACTTGCAATTGAAAAGTTGTTGTTTTTCCAGACAGTATACATTTTATTCAGTCGATGGTCTAGCAGGAGTCCATGATACGCCTCATGCTCATGAACTTGTTGGCGCTCATACCCATCTCCCTGAAGTTCCTGTACTCGCCGGGCCTCATGTACACCATCCTGCCTCTGAAGTGGGGCTGCTCGAACATCAGCCAGTGGCCCTCCATCACGTTGCAGGACTGGCAGTTGGACATGCGGTAACGGTCCATGATGGAGTCACAGTCGTCCATCAGCTCCATGCTCTGACCGCCGAAGCTCTCCCTCTCGTAGATCTTCATCCTGTAGGATCCTCTGTGCTGTAAGGTGATGAAGAACATGTGTTATTGACTACATCTGCTTTGCTCAAATATATGACTATTGTTAGTATTGTTAGGATGATATATCTGCTGTAAATGTAACTGTTAAGAGACTCCAATGACAACCAAATCTGAATTCTATTAGGGCGGCCGTTAGGGCCAAGAGGCTTACCATGGGGATCATGCGGCAGGACCTGATGGTGTCGCTCATTCCCATCATGCGCATGTAGTCGGGGTACTCGCCCCTCTTCATGAAGAACTGGTTGCCCATGTAGTTAGTGCGGTCGTAGACCATGAAGCAGCCGCTCTCCACCCTGCAGGACTGGCAGCGCTGCATGTAGGAGGACATGTCGGGGCAGTCGCTCATGCACTCGTAAGAGCGACCCTGGAAGTTCATCTCCTCGTAGAAGGTGATCTGAAAACAAGCAGGGATCATTTCAATTAACTGTAGAAACATGGGGAATAACGAAAGTGTGTATGGTATTGTTAACACACATTATTTGTTTGAAATATTAAGCCTAATTCAACTAAACTTGCGATCAGGTTTCTGGAATGAATTTCTGATTTCCTATACTTTTTTGACATTGTAGCACTAGATACTTTGTATAACAAATCTATGAAAATCTAAATATATTTACACATTAAAGTTAAATACACAGTTCATTATGCCATAGTGTTGCTTACCTTGCCCATCATGTTCATGCCGGTGGTGGTCATGTTTGCTGCCTGGTTCTGCTGCGGCTCTTGCTACTGTACTGACCTTTACCTGTTCAACCCTTGCTTTATATACTGTACAGTACATCACCATGGCTGGCCCCATTGTGAAAAACCCCTGACCCAGCAACTGGCCATAGAAGCCTATAGAGCAATGAGGTTTGTCCACATTTCCAGGGACAGGGTCGCTCAAAAGACTTTGGAAAGGCTGTTTTCATACAATATATAGAAAACAATATACAGTATACAGTATATAGTCACACAAAGCCTCTATGAAAAAGGTAACAATGGATAGTCATACTCTTGACATTGTAAAACCTGCATATTCATACATCATATAAAACGTTTTGAGTTCATGTTTTGTGTCTATTAACACAACAATGTTATGACTGATATTAAAGTCCACTCTTACATGTGAAAAGTCCTCCCATATTGTCAGGTGTGCATTCATTTCAGCTTTTAAGTGGGATCAACATAATGAAAAGACATTGTATTATCAAAGTTGTAACATAGTTATTAATGATAATGTTTGTTTTGTAATTCGCTTTGTATTGCTTTGTAATTACACAATGCAGTACAATATAAACTGTAACCAGGGAGTAGCTAAAGGACTGTAGAATTTAGGAAGGGCTGGTTATCTAACTAACTCGGAGCTAAATCGGCAGTGTAGGAGGATACAGGCAGGGGGCGCCAGCAACCCTTTAGACTAGCAGTACTAGCATTAGCATTAGCATTAGAATTAGCATTAGCATTAGCATTAGCTAACAAACAACTAAACACACAGTAATGTAGCAAAGATGAACAAACACATTTATTTAGACAAATGATATATACATCCCCGTATATACTCCCTCCCAGCCGGCCACACACACTCTCAATCACTCACTCACACGCAGTCTTAGAGTCCCGGACTGAAAGGAGCGCGTTGAGGCCTGGTTGGAGCTCGCATGTGCTTCGAGGAAGGCAGCAGACAAAGGGGGGGGGTGACGTAGCAACTCGAAGGGAAAGGGGCTTCTTCGTAGTCCACGACGAGGTGTGAATGGCTCAGGTCCGGTGGTCCACGGTCGGTCGCAATCCACCTCGTGAAGGCGACGGCTCTGTCCAGCTTGGGTCTCGCTTGGTCCAACGTTAGCAGCCGGCGGCTAGCAAGGCTGGCTAACGGGGACACAGCTAAACTAGGCTAGCGCTGCTAACCCACTAAACTCCGAACTCCCGCGGTGATGCGGGCAGCCAGTGATTCACCACCAACAGTCTATGCCAAAGGCAGGTCTCCTCCGACACTCAGAGTCTCCCGTTCTCCTTGTGGACTGTTGAGAGATGTTGAATTGCTGCTGTAAGGTTTGCCCTTTGTCACAGTTGTGAACTCAATAATCACTCTTCAGGTCTTCAGCTTCAGCACGGTGTGCGTGTTACTGACTCCGCCATCTTAGATCGACTTCTCGTTTTCTCTGCTTCTTCTCACTCTCGTTACTCTCATCACTCTGACGCACAGACCACTTCCGTCGCTATATATACACCAACCGAACATACATCCGGTCACGTACGCCAATCATACATCCGGTCACGTACGCCACTCAAAACCACGCCCACTAAACTGGCGCTTACACAATACTAAACAAATCTAAGACAGAACTTATACAATTACAATAACAATACATACACCTTCATGAAAACGTACATGAATAGCATGGAAAATAATCAAGGAAACAACAGGGGCAAAATAGGGCTGATCTGGGGAAACTAACTGGCTCTAAACCGTGGGCCTTCACAACAGCCGCCCCATGAAACCCTCGGTTTCATTTAACTATGGAAGGCACACTGGCTAGGCTGCTCGAGCAGCGTGAGGTATGAGGTGATAGTGTCCTTTGTAATTTGAGGGAGCTCAATCAGGCGTGCCACAGGTCGGGTGTAAGTGCGACCACCAACGTCCACGATGGCCGTCCGCACCCTTCCATCCGGACCCGGCAGGACCTTGGTCACTCTGCCTGTCTGCCAGGCGGCGCGTGGAAGGGACTGGTCGATCACCAGTACCACGGCACCTTCGGACAAGTTGTCTCTCTCCCTCAGCAGAGTCTTCTGCTTCTCCTCGTCCTCCTCCTTCTCCAGGGCGCGGATGTGCTCCTCGAAGCAGATCAGAGCGTCTTCCTTGTCCATGTTCTGCAGCTCCTCGTCCTCAGCGAAGGTGGGGTTGTCCAGCAGGTACTGCTGGGCCTCGGACCAGGTGGTGCGGTAGGTGACGTTGGCCATGTTGTCCAGAATGTTCTTCAGCGCCTCCCAGTTCCTCTTCCTGAGCTGCTTGGCTTGTTCCTTCTCCTTCTTAGCCAGGTAAAAGAGGACGTCTTCATAGATCTCAAGCCTGTCTCTCTCTGGGACACAGCTCCAGACGTCCAGCTCTGCAAACATCTGCTCTGCTTTCTTGTATCTGGTGGTCGAGGACATTTTGTCATGGTTCTCCAGGAATCGCTGATACGTCTCTTTAGACTCCTTGTACTTGATCCTGACCTCCTCCTCCGTCTGCACCTTGTAGGCATTAAACGCTTGCTTCTTCTCACTCAGCTTGGGCAGGGCGCTGTATCGTGGGTCGTTGACGATCATTTTCATGGCTTGCTCCCATGACGCGTTGGATGAAACACCCTTCTCCTTCAGAAGCTCTTTGAAGGCCTGCTTGGCCTCCTCTTTTGTGTTCCACTTGTACGTTTTCTTCGCCAACTCCGGCCTTTCCTCCTTGGAGGCGTCTACAATACTGGCTGAGACTTCCATGGCTGACGTGTCCTCGACGGAGTTGACGGGTGCGTCAATGCTGACCTCGGCCACGTGAGGGTGCATGGCCACCTGCAGGTGTTCCTCGGCAACAGCTGTTGCCGCCATGGCCTCCATGTCCATCATGGTCGCCATGGTAGCAGCAGGATCAACCTGAAGAGTGGGGACGGGGGCGGTGCCAGGAGCTGCAGCTTCTACCGTCCCATTCTCCTCCGCTTTGATCATCGCTTCCAGATCTTCCAGCTCTTTGGGCTTGGTCCACCGGGACTCCTTAGTCTGGGAGTTGTAGTAGTAAGGCTTTCCCGTGTCAGACTTGTACTCCTTCCACGGGCACTTAGACAACATTTGCTCAGCAGGAGATTTCAGGTCGTCTGGTTTCTCCCATGAGGACTGTTTAGTCTCTGTGTTGTAGAAGTAGGTCTTCCCATCCAGAGACTTATGCTCTGTCCACAGAGGCTTCTTCTTTGGTTGGTCATCCTGTGGTGAACCATTTGTGGTACTAACTGTTCCAGGTGCACTGGCAGCAATAGATTCCACTCCAGGCGGTCCTGTTGTGTTGACTGAACAGTGAGCGTCCAGACTTGGCCACTCCGCAATAACGTGCGATCTGGTTGGTTGGTTTGCTTCTTCGGTTCGGACATGGAGGGATGACGTAGCTCTCCCGTCTCTATCTCTCCACTCGGTAGCGCCTTGGAGGGCCCACCCAAGCGCAGTCTTAACAGCCATCGGGCAGCCTCGTGGTCCTCTCAGCGGAGGACGGAGCGACACGATCAGTGCAGCGTTGTCCGAGCCGATGAGAAGGGTTGGCTCCGCTCCTTCTATCGGATGTAGGTCTACTCGCCGTAGGTGGGAATATCTTGCGCGTAATCTCTCCAGGGGGTAGTCGTAGCGGGAGAGCGCTAGCTGGTCTGCGGTGAAGACATTCCGAAGCCGATATCTGTCCGACGGCCGCCCCGCCGGGGAGATAGAGAAGTTGATTCTCGCCCCGGTGACCTCTTTAAGGTCGCGACGTATCGTGCGCAGAGTCAGCTTCTCCTCAGTCCCTTGGAGCCCCAACTGGCGCACTGCCCCCTGGAGAAGGATGGTCCGTTCCGACCCGTCGTCTAGAACGGCGTACGTGTCGTACACAGCGTTGTTGTGGTGAAGTCGGACCTTCACCACCTTCAGTAGGACCTTGGAGCCGCTGCTCTGGGTTGGGTCTAGATAGTAGACAGGTGTTTCCTCTTCCGGTGCGCGACCGGACCTAGGGCTTCTGGTGCCCTCCGTGGACCTGGCGAGGGAGACCTCGTGTAGGATGTTGAGGTGGACCTCCTCACAGCGGTTGCACTTTCTCCTCAAGGTGCAGTTCTTAGCCAGATGGTCGCGCCCACAGTTCCAGCACCTCTTGTTCTCCTCGAGCCACCTCTGCTTGGCCTCGGTACTCAGGTTGTTGAAGTCACTGCACTCATTGAACCAGTGCTCGCTGGTGCAGTACGGGCATGGCGGTGGACCTCTCCGTCCCTTTTGAGGGGGTTGAGAGGAATCCTTTCCCTCAGGTCGGGCTTTCCTCTCTCTCCGAGGCTCCTCCTCCGTGTGCAGCACTCCTACTGGGCGTCCTCTGTTCGAGCTCGGCCTGTCCCAGCGGTCTCCCTTCTCCCTCTCCTTCTTCGGCTCAGCGTAATCCATGGCGTCTACGTTGGTGTCATGCACTTCCTCCAGTAGGAACTCCGCGAAGGCAGCCATGCTCAGACCCAACTTCCCGGGGTTACGAACGCGCTGCTGTTGCCGGAACCTCTCCTGCCGGAAGCGTGGGATCTTGCGGAGCAGCCGCTCTACGTTGGAGGTGCTGTTGATCTCGCTGGCGCCAGCTGGGCCCTGCGTCTTCAGCATTCCAACCAAGGTGTGCACGCGGAGCGCGAAGTCATCCAGCGCCCGTTCATCCTTGATGGGGGCCTGCTGTTCGAGGGCTTGCAGTTCAGCAAGGGCGTGGTTCCAGGGACGACCGTAGCGGGCATCCAAGTCGGCGAGCGCTCTGGTGTAAGGTGTCGGTGCGGAGGCATGGGCCAGAACCATGTTGTGGGCTCTGGGGTTCCTCACATGCTGAAGGAGAATCGCATATTTGTAGGACTCCGAGCAGGAGTCGTCCAAGAGCGTGTCTAGGCAGATGCGTAGTTCCACATACTGGCTCCTGTCCTCGTCCTTGAAGAAGGGGAACTTGGGTCCCTCCACCTGGGGAAACATCCTGTAGTGGATGATCGGGGCTGGAGTGACGGTCTGGGTGTCCGGCCTGCATGCATTTTGGTTCCCTGGAGGACCTAGGGGTGTGCTACGCTCTTGGTGAATGGCTCCCCTCCCGGGCAGCGACGCTGGCTCCCTCTGGGCCGCGTAGCGGTCGGGTCCCTGGTCCTCTTCCTTCCAGGTGGTCAGCTGGGCCTGTAGTTGGACAGTCATGGCGGGGGTCATGGAGCCATCGGCGGGGGGTTCAGGAGATGGCACTCGAGAGGGCCGTGCGGATGATGCTCTGGAGCTACGGGCCGACGGAGCTCTGCTGATGCATACGTCGCGCATGGTCTGCATCACTTCCTCCATCTTCTCCGCGTGCAGTTGCTCTCTCTCCATCTGAAGGCGGTCGCGCTCCATCTGGAGGCGTTCACGTTCTAGCGCCTCCTGGCGCTGCCTCTCCGCCGCGCGTTCCGCCCCCTCCATCTGGAGGCGTTCACGTTCTAGCGCCTCCTGGCGCTGCCTCTCCGCCGCGCGTTCCGCCCCCTCCATCTGGAGGCGTTCACGTTCTAGCGCCTCCTGGCGCTGCCTCTCCGCCGCGCGTTCCGCCCCCTCCCTCTGGAGGCGCTCGCGCTCGAACTGGATGCGTTCCCTCTCTAACGCCTCCTGGCGCTGTCTCTCCGCCGCACGTTCCGCTCCTTCCATCTGGAGGCGTTCACGCTCGAACTGGAGGCGTTCCCGCTCTAACGCCATCTCGGCCTGTTGGCGCATACATTCTGACAGCGCGGCACTACTCCCTCTGGAGTGCATGCTATCCGCCCCAGAGGCAGAACTGCCCACGGAAACCCTGGACCGGGAGGAAGCCACTGAACGGCAGGAGCTAGGTCTCGAGCGCGCCGTACTGGGAGGCAGATCGTTAAGGCTGAGGCCCTCCCTCTTCCGCCCGCAGGCGCTGTCAGACCGGGCCTCTCCTTCCTGCTCTTCCGTTTCTACGGCAAAACCCTGCTGTTCTGCCATCTCATCCTCAGGCTGGTGCTCTTTGATGGCTGTCTCGGTGCTAGCCACCCGCGCGCCGGCGGACACCTCGGCCTCTCCGACCACTGTATCCCGTGGAGTGCGCTCCTCACTACCACTCAGTGAGCTTTCGAGCTCAAGCTCATACTCCTGTAACCTCGGAGGCAACCGCGGGACTCTCTGTGGTCGTGGCTCTGGCTCAGGGGGCGGAGAAGGGGGGGTAACTGTCTTGTCTGGTTGGCTGCGCTCAGCCATGCTATCACTACACAACCTATCCGGCTCGAAGGACCAATTGTAACCAGGGAGTAGCTAAAGGACTGTAGAATTTAGGAAGGGCTGGTTATCTAACTAACTCGGAGCTAAATCGGCAGTGTAGGAGGATACAGGCAGGGGGCGCCAGCAACCCTTTAGACTAGCAGTACTAGCATTAGCATTAGCATTAGAATTAGCATTAGCATTAGCATTAGCTAACAAACAACTAAACACACAGTAATGTAGCAAAGATGAACAAACACATTTATTTAGACAAATGATATATACATCCCCGTATATACTCCCTCCCAGCCGGCCACACACACTCTCAATCACTCACTCACACGCAGTCTTAGAGTCCCGGACTGAAAGGAGCGCGTTGAGGCCTGGTTGGAGCTCGCATGTGCTTCGAGGAAGGCAGCAGACAAAGGGGGGGGGGTGACGTAGCAACTCGAAGGGAAAGGGGCTTCTTCGTAGTCCACGACGAGGTGTGAATGGCTCAGGTCCGGTGGTCCACGGTCGGTCGCAATCCACCTCGTGAAGGCGACGGCTCTGTCCAGCTTGGGTCTCGCTTGGTCCAACGTTAGCAGCCGGCGGCTAGCAAGGCTGGCTAACGGGGACACAGCTAAACTAGGCTAGCGCTGCTAACCCACTAAACTCCGAACTCCCGCGGTGATGCGGGCAGCCAGTGATTCACCACCAACAGTCTATGCCAAAGGCAGGTCTCCTCCGACACTCAGAGTCTCCCGTTCTCCTTGTGGACTGTTGAGAGATGTTGAATTGCTGCTGTAAGGTTTGCCCTTTGTCACAGTTGTGAACTCAATAATCACTCTTCAGGTCTTCAGCTTCAGCACGGTGTGCGTGTTACTGACTCCGCCATCTTAGATCGACTTCTCGTTTTCTCTGCTTCTTCTCACTCTCGTTACTCTCATCACTCTGACGCACAGACCACTTCCGTCGCTATATATACACCAACCGAACATACATCCGGTCACGTACGCCAATCATACATCCGGTCACGTACGCCACTCAAAACCACGCCCACTAAACTGGCGCTTACACAATACTAAACAAATCTAAGACAGAACTTATACAATTACAATAACAATACATACACCTTCATGAAAACGTACATGAATAGCATGGAAAATAATCAAGGAAACAACAGGGGCAAAATAGGGCTGATCTGGGGAAACTAACTGGCTCTAAACCGTGGGCCTTCACAACATAAACAATCCCTATTTCAACTTGTGTTTCAACTGCTTAATTAACCCCCATTATACAATGTTGATACTATTGTACCAGTATAGTTGTTGTTGTTGTTGTTGTTGTTGTTGTTGGTGGTGGTGTTGTTGGTGTTGTTGTTACAGATAGAGCAACGGTTCAACTAATATAGTTTACAACTATTTAGCTGCAATTGCTCCTGAAGGGCTTACAAATGACTGATTCAATCAGTCAATGTTCCTTGAAACATTCATTTTCTAGTATAAGCCTTCTCCTAGAAGAGTGGTTACAGTGTACAGATGCATAGATCGTGATGCCCTCTTTGATAACGATTCTCAACTTTCTACCTAGAGATTCTCTCACAGCTGTGAGAGGGAACAATACAAGTAAATAATAAGTAACAGAAGTGCAACTGCATGAAACACCATTATGTTCACCAGAATACTGTAGGATTCAGTTGTGAAATCGAGTTTGTAGATAAAGCACTGATTCATATGAGAATCACCTCTGTTTACCATCTGAGAGTGAACATAAACATCTTAAACAGGAGTAGGCCTAAATAAAAGTTGTCTCTATATTTATACCCAATGTGTGTTGGGGATGTACTGCTAATGATGTGACAGACACTCACTGTACAACCCTTTAATGACACCATCTGGTTAAAGGTGCAATTACAAAATGTGTCTCAGTGCAGTGCTACTGTATAGTCAGGGCCCAGTTGATCAATTAAACATTTTGAACACCTGGGCCCTGAGAATCATTTGATACTGTGCAGACAACGCAGCCAAACAAATGTACTGTACACATAATCATTATGAAACCATTGGATGGGAACGTTGTATGGAAAGTCATGCAAAACCCTGATTAGAAAAGGTGATATAAGTATAAAATTCAATATAACATATTATATTATAGTTAGGCTACAGATTGTGAACACACTAGTTTGCAGGTGTAACAGATTAAGGTGATGAAGTGCTGCACTGTCCAGGCCCAGAGCCAGAATCAACACCTTGGTTGGGCCGATGGGCCAACGGATGGACGGTGATATGTTATGTGAACCCTGTTTTTTTATCCCTTTTTATCATGTACGAAATTGAAATGAGTTAATAACACAAACGATATTTAAGCATTATTGTTTATTACAAATCATCACACAATGACATAGAACGCCATAGGGGGCGCTATAACGCCAGGTGCAGCATTGTGTCTCCTCCACCAAGCCTCTCTTGGTTACGAACACGATGTTATCAAGCGTTGCTAAGGAAGTTGAAACTTCACATTTAGCGCTAACCAGCTATTAAGCTATTTTACACAACCCTGCCATGGATAAAACACCAGTTTACCCCCCACCAAGGTAGCTATCTATGTTGTCTAAACGATGTGCGGTGGTCTAGCGGGTTGATCTGTGTCAGACTGTCACATTGCTGGTGTTGTTACGTTAGCTAGCCAGCTCCTACATCTAGGCGAGGACAAGCGATATTGTAGTTACCATATTATATTAGACACAGTAGTCTAGATAGCTAGATGCATTCTATATTTTAACTAAATCTTCTGCGAAGATTGAGAAAAATGATTTCAAACTAAACCAGCCAATGTGTCATTTAATCGTTTTCTAGTTATTTTCTAGATTACCGCAAAGTATGAGTCCACCTGGAGTCCTCGGGCCCTGCTGACATCAGAGGAGAGCAGCAGCAGGACATGAGGATGACCGAGAATGGAGAAGACAGTAGCCCCTCTCAACCTGCTGGAGGCGGAGCTGTACCTGGAGAGTCCCTCGGGGGGAAGGGAGATGTGAAGAGGCCGGTGAGACCACCCGCAGAGGACAACACGACCACCAAGGTCCTGAATGACACACTCAAATGCCCACAGGCTGCTGGGGAAGACCCGGGGAGCCAGTCTTGTACCAGTCCTTACCAGCCGAGACCACCCCTGCTCCCCAGGCCCCCTGGGCTGTCAAAGACAGGCCCGAGCAGCTCGAAGGAGGAGAAGGTGAGAGGCAGGAGACTGAGGTCCAGTCAGGAGAGTCTAACCTCTGACCCCGCTGAGACCGAGGGCTCCTCCACCGAATCCCTTAAGGAGGACCCGGCAGCTAATGATGTGTTCTCTGTAAGCGGTGCTGCCATCATGAGGAACGGACAGGGCTCAGTAGTGGGACCCACCGTGGCCCCTACAGGGTCACCACCCGTCTTCAGAGGCCGGGGCCACAGCCTCTCCGAGTTAGAGCAGAGGTCCCACGACCACCTCAGCGACCCTAACCCTACAGAGCAGCGCGTGAGGTCCTCCAAAGTGCGCCTCTCTCCCCTGCAGTCCTCCGGTACACTCCCTGCCCTGGAGCAGAGCTTGGCATGCACGTCCTTAAGGACGGCTAATCGGCTTGATAGGGATTGCATGGATTATGGCGTGCTGGGGAGAGCGGGGCCGGACCGGCTGCATCGAAACCTGAGTGACAGCCGGCTTCTGGGGAACATGGTGTCCGACAACACCTCCGTCAACTCCATGAAGTCCACCTTCAGCGTGCTGAACCCCATCAGACCGAGGGACGTGAGGAACCGGTAGGTTCAGGCCAGGGGGCTTCTCACTCTTTCAGATATGGTCATCAATGTCAATGGCATCTCCAGATTCCTACTGCAACCTTCTCTTCCTGTGTCAAGACATTACCAGTATCAGCATCCCTTTTGCCATAGAATCCTTGATGCTTCTCCTGAAGGCATAACCTGTAAATAGGCTACATGATTAGATGTTCGATCCATTTAGACCCTTTATTAGGGTAGGCTATGTAGTGTCCTTTCAATATTTGATTTAGCTCTAAACTTCAATCATATCT
>NC_137690.1:26211839-26229339 GCF_963989245.1 Nansenia antarctica
AGCAACATGGCAAAGTAAATAGTCATTCCATGCCAAATATTATTATTTATTTTTGTAATTAGAAATCGGCAATTAAAGGCGTGGTATTTTCAACGTTTTATTTAATTGGGATGTAAATACCCATTATTCGATATGCTTGATATTCTGTACCCTTAATAATACAAACACAGGTATTGTATTGAACTCTGTGCTGCATATTGAAATGCTAGGTGGCGCCATTAGACATCATTGAGAAAAAAAAGTACTATAATTCATGGTTTGGTAGGCAATACGCCTTTTTTAGTTTACATTTTAATAATACAGAGTGTCTTAAATATAAGTACATTCTTACATTTCAATCGTTTTCAGACACCTGTAATCCGCATTGCAATAGTGATTTGTTTAATCTACCATTACAGTGCAAATAAGAGGTCCTCCATTTCTACATCAAAAAAAGTTTTGTGTGTAGAGTATGGTCTGAACAACGAACGTATATTCGTCTACATGCAGTGTATTTAATGTTAAACTTTGAAGCTTATTGTTCGACCTAAAGTCCCTCGAGTTTGCTTTTCACATACCCATCGAGACGCCTATTATGTGACGCCAGTGGAAAGCCTGGCCGTAAGGGAACACATTTGTAATCGCAAATCCTGAAATCTGAAAGCACCACAAAATTCATCCACACTTTAAAATGAAACGGGCGCCTAAACTACTTGTTATCGAACATTTGGTGGTGGTCAAATAGCCTAATGACTTTCTATTGGCTTAATGGTCCCGTAAAATATAACTGATTTGTAATTAGACCTGTTATCTCGCTTAAGTTGTTCATACCAGAATTCATGAATATTATTTTATTGGGTGCAGAATCAAATACATTTGAATTATTTCACTTGAATATTTCTTTTAAATCTGTGACAGTTCATAAGGGCTCAATATACACAGAATTGTCAGACTGAAGGTCATCATTTTCAGATCTAAATCTTAGTGCCTACCACATTGTCCATTAAATAATGTATTTCATACTTAAATAAAAATGGAATTAGTCTGTCCTTTTTTTGTACATGTATACATAAATGACACAGATATGGTATTACCAAGGTTTATTTGGCATACTTGTAACATGCATCTTAGTTGGAAGATTTTTCACATTGAGAACATATTCACAGTACATGACATGCATACTGGAAATTGATATGGACTATCACAAACAAATGTGACCCATCACATTCTTTTACAATCATTATTTTTGGTCTTATCCATAGATATTGGATACCTAAATGCCATGTGATGGTAATGTTACAAGCTAACACTTACATTACCTTTAGGGGGTGGTTTCTTAACAAAGTTCAGTTCAACCCCCCCACCCTCCTATTTCCTTTTTAGCATGAATGCGTATTTGTCCATTCACAATGCATTTTTGGTGTTTCTGTCGCCAGGGTGGCATGGTTCATCAAAGATTAAGTCGAAGAGTTCAAGATTCTGGAATCTGAGGAATCGGACCGCTCCTCGTAATCCTCCTCTGGTGTGTATATGCTCTGTTTGGGGACCTCCTCCTGGATGCTGATCCGGTGGTCTTCCGAAGGCCGGGATGGGAGGACTGGGGAGCTGCGGAAGATGGCGCCTGTGGAGGCGGCGGCGGCGGCGGTGGGGAAGGGCGAGACGTACTGGGCGGCTGTGCGGAGCTGGTACTGCTGCTGCAGAGTCATGGTATTCCACAGGGTGACGTCGTTGTGCACGAAGGGGTTGGCCTGGGTGCGAGTGAGCGAGTTGCGCAGCATGAGTGGGTAGCGGGGCGGCTGGTGGAAGGACGGGTGCTGCAGGGACATGCCCAGGTGGCCCGTTGGCACCACGCCAGAGGGGGGCTCGGAGGAGAAGCGGAGAGACTCGGGCACCCGGAAGGCCGAGCCCACCGACCACTTGGCGGAGGAGGACACCGGGTGGTAGGCCCCGAGGGTGTGTTCAAAGAGGTGCCCGTTGGAGGGCAGCACCAGTGTGTCCGAGTGGGGATCCGAGTGGTGTGGGGGCCTGCTGTCTGGGGTCCGGCTGGACAGGAGCACCTCGATGGCCCCCACCAGGTCCCCGCCACAGCCCTTGAGGATCAGCTCCAGGACGGGGGGCTTGTGGGCGGGGAAGATCTTCTTGAGGACCTCCAAAGGGGGGCGGTTGGCTCTGAGGTTGAAGGGCAGGGAAACGGACCCTGACAGGCCCTCGATCAGCAGGCCTTGGTCCACGGGGTACTTGGCGGGGCTCTCTGCTTTGGGTTCTCTCTCGATGGTACAGCCCTTAGGCAGGCTGTAGCGGCCCTCGTCGGGCTGAGAGGGGGGCTCGGGGGGCTCCGGGGTGTAGCAGGAGTTGGGTTTGGAGCCCTCGGGGGAGCTGACAGGATCCTGCTCCTTCTCACTGGAACTGCCACCGTTCTCTCCCCCAGACTGCTCACCAGACACATCGTCATTCAGATCTGAAAGCACAGTCAAACAAGAGGAGAGGGTCAAGGAACTATCCTAAAGAAGTAGGTTTCTCATCAACTTATGAATAGCCTATTAGCTTTTGGACTCATGACTTATGTCTGGTATTACAATGGGCTAACATGCATCACAGTTAGCCCTCGAGCAAGCTTTGCCTTGTTCCTCCCGTGGCCCCAAAGCCTATTGGCTACTCATCTAGCCAAATGCAACATGCAACTAATAGCTTATCAACTTGTGTTCAACTCAGCGATTTATGAGGATCCACTTTTTTTCTCTCTCAAAAGCTGTTAACAGAAAGTGCTGACTGTATGTCATTGAGGAATCTCCAGTCGATGCCTTTTGACACCATTTTGTAAACAGATTGCCTGTTGCTTGGTAACATTTCACTTGGATTTGACCTCCTGCGAAAAATATGGCTATTACATTCGATTCGCCCTGTCCAGACTTTGATTACTGTAATCTTTTAAACGACTCAGGTTCATTCTTCAGATTGAAATGGGGCTGATGTGAAGTCAATACCAATTTCGCATTGGCCTTGTGTCCTATCCTTTTCCTACCCGATAACTTTGTCAAAAAAACACTGAACACAATCCAGTAAATCCAAAGACACTATAAACTATTTCATGTTGACAAATGGAAATTAGTTTGAGAAAAATTAGCATTTTGACACAAGTATTATCTCTCTGTAACTGAAATGTGAAAAATGTGTGGACTTTCTGTAGGGAATGAGGGGGGGAAATATTTAGGGCTAAGATTATAAGTCTGATAATGAATTTAAGCGTGGTCTTGTGTGGCTCAGTTGGCATGGCTGACGCTTAGATTGTAGGGTTGATTCCCGCAGAGACAATATACAAAACAATGTACTATCACAGTCACATTGATGGCATTTGTTCCAAAGCTTATAATGAAATTGCACTTCAATATATTAAATATCAACAGAAGTGCTGATGTCTGTGACCACATAAAAACAATAAGACAGCAGTCAATTTGTAAGACGTTGACAATACAGTTTTCCATTAAGAGTGTCAAGAAACATTTACATAATTCTCTTTGTAAATATTGGCCATGGCATTAAATATCAACTGTTAATTACACTAGCACTAATAATAATAATAATAATAATAATAATAATAATGTAATCATGTTAATGATAATGATAACAGGCTTAATGATAATAACACAAATAATAATAATATACTACTGTACTTCTATGGCACCAATCAAATAATAATAATAATAATAATAATAATAATAATAATAATAATACCTTCTGCGAAAGAAATACTGGTCTGGAGACTTTATGTCCTCCCCAAACTGAATTGTAGCTTGATATCTCAATATCCCTGTTTTCAAGATGCCCTTATGCAGCTTGTGCATTGGTATAATTTTGCATCAGTAAGTTTCATAATACTACACAATATTACATAACATTTTTTTTATAACAGGACTGTGCCTATAGGCTACATTTGCTATACATTTGTTTACTTGTTAACAATATTTTACAACCCGGTATTAAACATGTGGCCCCACTTAGAAAGTGCTGGGTAAAACCGTTATTTCACAATAATTGCATATTAATTCGCAGTTTCTTTTAGATTCACTAACTCAAGCACCGCTGTGTGCCATTTAATACCAGGTAGTTACCATTATTTCAAATGGGTTTCTATACATTGTATTGTGATAACTTAGTCATATCAAAATAATAAGTCATAATACTCGTTTTCAATTGAGTTCAGGCATGTTGTCATTGCATTGCAAACAAATGTCCTCGATAGAAGAAAACAGTACACACTTACCCGCGCCAGGCTGCGTGTTCGCTGCTTGCTCTGTGGTCCATCTCAAGTTCATGTCTCCATTGCGCGACGGTGGCCCCTGGTTCCCCTCCCCGCCCCCGGCCACGGTGATGCCAGGCAAGGACCTCAGCGCCTCCGGGATGAGACTCTCCAAACTCTCGTTCGCCTGCTGCCTCCGGAGCGCCACCTGCGCAGCCATGACCCGCTGCCGCTCGATGATGAGGATGCATTTCTCGCAGGTGCAGTCTTTGAAACGACAGTAGCGCTTGTGTCCCTTCAGCCAGGACAGCACCCCATGGTTCCTGCACCGGGCGCACTTGGGGGTCCTCTGTAGAGGCGCTCGTGGTTGGGACACGGGGCCCCCCATATAGAGGTAGGGTGATCCGTAGCCATTCATTTTTCACACCAGTCAGACACTCGCTACTTTCTCACCAAAGTGCTGGAGGCGCAAGTGCATCTGATAGGGCAGAGTGTTGTCAGCACAACAGTCAAGAGATCAAGCCTGGCTGCTCGCTACAGGCATGATGAGAGGTGTTGGCTCGTGTACACGAGGATCCACCTTTCCCCTGGTAATAAAGACGTGCATCAGGCGATCTGACACGCATTCATGGAAACGAGTAACTAAACACTATCTCTCGCATCACTGACACTCGCTCAGCAAATCCCAGGGGATGCATTCAACACATCCACATATTTTCTCTGACACCATGAAACCTTGACTCTTAATTAAACGTGTGGGGAATAAAACACGTCCATCCATCAGAGCTGTAGCATGCCAGGTGCATTACTGGCTACGTGTGTCCTATATTGACGAAATAAATCCGCAGCTCGGAAAGTAAAGTTGTGTCAGTGTCACTATGTCCATATATAGGATTTACAATACATCTTGGTATTCTAAAATTGCATTCGTAACGAATCATTTCAATGTCAAAAAATAGCTTTTGCTGAACATGGTTTCCCCCTTGAGCGTAACACTGTGGTTCCCGGCTGCAACAATCAACCAAACACGTTTGCCAAACAGAATTAGAGGTTTTGGCGTCACTCAGAGCTCAGAGAAGGTGAGGCCATCGAGGATCTTCAGGCGTGGAATATGAATTAAATACTCTTTCTTTCTCATTTATATGCGGCCTTGCCTATAGCCTATATTTTACTTTGTTGTTTAAACATTGTTATATTTTTTGAAGACACCAGACAGCGGTAAAGTTTGAAACTGGACCCATTCTGATAACGCATAACATAGAATGGGATGTTTATTTTACGGTGAATTGTCCTGATTTTACTCTCAAGTTCATACAATACAACGTAGGCTTTATTTCCTGTTAAGCATTGCCGGTTTTTCATTTACAAGCGTCTGACAAGGGTTTGATGAGTTTGCCTTTTAAGCAACGATATTCTTGATGCTATTCACACAGTCTAATATGATGGACAAGCTTCCGTGCATTCTCCCACCTTAACACAACATAGTTTGGGTTATTGCAGTGCGCGCCTAAAGATGTTGAGCATGAAAAACAAATCCCCATTTAAGTCTTTAGGTAAGAGCAAATGTTTAGGATGCTGATATGTCCCTTTGGCCTCACCTTATAAAGGCCATTGAAACATAACACCGGACACCCCTGAGTCCCATTTCTGTCAGTAAAAAGGTTTATTCAAGCAAATAATGGGATCCAACGGCTTTGAGAACAGGGGCCATGGTAAACTTCACCACATGAACTCCGTCTCCAGCTATTAAGCTTTTAATTGGAAAATAGCAGAGGAAATTTCAAGGTGACCATAATGCGTTTGCAGTTTGTGCAGGAGGAATATATTCGCAGGAGTGGGAGGCTGTGGTGGTTGAGCGCCCGCGACAATGCATAATAAACATATTTATGTTGTATATCATCGTTAGTAGAGTGTAAAAATACATAGGCCTAAATACAATTTCTCCTCCTCACTAAACGCACATAGACATGGGCCTATACTTTAATAGTGGTATGTGTAAACAATTTAAATGCACGAAGTCCCATTAATGATAATACTGACATAGTGTAGACTATTTTGATACAAAATTAAAAATTAAAAAATTAAAAAGATGGTGACACCATAATAAGAAAACTTAAATGACATTACTGGAATCCAAAATTCATCAGTCAATCAATTAATAAATTACAGGGATTATCAATGATTTTGAACAAATACATGTTACAGTATGGTTTCAGATTAAAACATTTTTTTTTTAGAAGAGGACAAATCATTTGGCCATGCCTCGCCAAATAACACATTATCGGCGAATTTCCAAACGCCTCAGGCAAAAAGAATGAGCGCAAATAGGCTAAATTACAGGCCTATCAGAGAACATAACAACCGAATAGCGTACATGAAATACAGAATATAGTCAACAAAATAAATAACCGAGTTGAGGTTTGAGGTCACTCTCCCATCGTTTTTGGATGCATTCACAATCAAGTGAACACAGGCAGCTAAAAGGTCCTATCATATCCCTTTATTATCCCTTTATTATCCCTTCCTTCATACGAGTGAATTAATTAGATGAATCCAAACAAGCAGTCCGGCTGATGGTTGTCTATGAAAAGTATAATATGGAACTGACTAATATCTCCTTAAACAAGTAAACAAGTATAATCCTATAGGATTAAAACACATGTAGACTTATATTAATTATATAGTATACAGTATAATAACATAAGTAGGTGGTGTGATTGCATCTTGAGGTTTGAGTGATTGAGAATACTTGTTACATGCATTAGATGCAAACAAATGAAATCGGTTGCCACGGTAAAATGGGAGCAACGTCATCATCGACAATTATGAACAGCCAGGTAAGCATTTGCAAGCTGCAAATAAAATAGCAGTTGTAAAAACAATGTACAATTGTGTACCTACAGTGGCAATTTAATTAAATGTAGCCTATTAGAAAATATGTTTGGCAACACTCCATATAAGAGTAAAGAGAGACATTAATAACAATGGAGAGTCTATACAGCATAAACTGCCACTTTCCCCAAAATTAGAAAAGGTATGAGAAGAGGGGAGGTTGTGGTTCAGGTGGGAAAAAACATAGGGAGAGGCAAGACAATTTGGAGTTCAGTTTAATTTGGTTAAACTGCTGAGGTGGTTTGCATGATGAGTAACCTTGACTGACAACTGAAGACTTGAGTTTTATCCCCAAGCTAATGCCTTGGCTACAGTTAAGACACAGTCTGGTGGCGCACAATCGACAGTCAGTCAAACTTACAACAGTTCATAAAGGCGTTTGTGAACAGATAGGGGTTTTGAGCTACCCATTGAATGTGCTCTCATTGAAATGATATGGGTGGGGCCACCGAGTAAGACCCTTTCACAGAGTCTGTGATTTGAATATCCGCCCCCCCCCCCCCCCACACACACACACACACACACACACACACACACACACACACACACACACACACACACACACACACACACACACACACACACACACACACACACACACACACACACACACACACACACACACACACACACACACACACACACACACACACACACACACACACACACACACACACACACACAGACATACTGCTCACAAGGAGGAATTAGCAGATGTCCAGCCATCATGCACCCTGCTGCACATGGGCTCCCAGTCACTGCTGTCAGTTGTTGATACAGCCACTGAGGCCCCCAGTGAAAGCTGCTGAACACACTGAGTGAGTGTGTAGTTGCCCACAAACAAAAGCTCGCTGGTACAAGATTAAAATAAAAATAGTTAATAAGTTAAATAGTTAATACAGTTTTTATTTTGTTTACTACTAAATTAATTAATAAGAAATAGTGTATTTTTTTAAATGTTATATATTTATCAAATGTTTTGAGATCTATGGTAGTGGGTAGTAATAGTATGCTATGTCACTGAGAAGAGAGATGCCCTGCACTCAATCCTTCCATGAGGAGGAACAGCAGCAGCAGCAGCAGCACATTGCCCCCTGCATCCTTCTGAAGAAGCATCAGACACACACCCCCCATTTGGGTTTGCTGACAACCTCCTCTCCAACAAATAGTAGAGAGTCAATGTCATATCTGTACATGACAGTGTTTAGTTACAAACATTGCCATACATTTCGATAATAAAATGAATTCCTTTATTTATTTATTTTTTGCATTACAGTTTCTTCCTTCCCTTCCCCTCCATGTTGCCTATGGAGGGTGTATCATGCCGTATTTAAATACAATACAAACATCGGAATGCAATACACACATCGGAATGGAATACACGTGTAACACCAAATACAATGCAAAAATACGGAATGTTTGTGCCAAAATAAAAGCAATGTGTATTACATTTGAGCGCAGTGTATTCCATTCTAGCATGTGTATTGTATTTGGTCACGAGTGTATTCCATTCTGCATGTGTATTACATTTGAGCGCAGCATTGTATTCCATTCCGATGTAGGTATTATGGCACTCGCAAATACAATGCAAATTAGTATCCGCCCATATGCAAATTAGTATCCGCCCATAGGTTCTGCCCTTTCCGGCCATAGGATTCGCGATGCCAACGATGACGACAGTTTCTGTAATAGCTTATTAATAAAGATTCGAAAAATTATGCTGACCATCGTATTATCTTAGTTTAATGTCATTTCAATGAATCATATAACTTTTATTTACAACAAGCACAACACAAAAATCGCTATTATGCACCGTCTTTGTCCACGAATAACACCCCGTGTATGCTGTCATTGCTGTGCACCATGACATGACAACGCATTTAAGATCACAATCCTCAATAGATTGATTCCATCGTTTTACCGACAAGAAGATTCTACAATCTATCAGCCTTTCCGTAGAAATACATCGCTCCCTGTATAACGATATATATCTAACGTTACATGTTTTAATAGTAAGGGCATTTTACCAGATATTTGACCAATCTGCGAAGTAAATCGTTACCAAGAAATTTCTTCACCAATGTGTTTCTAAAGGTGTGTAATAACATGTCCTAAAAGGTTGAAATTCAACTCCTGTGGGAAACCTCGTAAAAAACTGCTCAAAGTTGGGGTACCGATAACCGATTTTCGAAAATTCGAAAATGCTTAAATTGGACTTGAGTAACTTTTGAGGGGTCAAACTAGGCATTTTTCATGATTCTGAGTTGATTGCAAGCATTTATTTGTCACCAAGAGCACTTCCTGGTGCAACCCCCAAACCCCCCCACCCCCATTGGTGGTTGGCATTCAAAGTGAGGAAGTTTGGAGGTAACAGGTAACATTAGACAACATTAGACAGCACCAGCAGAGAGGCACTATGATGGGCATGGACACTTAGTCATAGGCCTCACTACATGTGGAACAATAGAACCAGGCTGCTTGAGCTACTCACACAGCCCAGCAGAGAGGCACTATCATGGGCATGGAAACAGAGTCATAGGCCTCACTACATGTGGAACAATAGAACCAGGCTGCTTCATTTACTCACACAGCCCAGCAGAGAGACACTATCATGGGCATGGAAACAGAGTCATAGGCCTCACTACATGTGGAACAATAGAACCAGGCTGCTTCATTTACTCACACAGCCCAGCAGAGAGACACTATCATGGGCATGGAAACAGAGTCATAGGCCTCACTACATGTGGAACAATAGAACCAGGCTGCTTCAGCTACTCACTCAGCCCAGCAGAGAGACACTCTGCTGGGCAGTAACTTACCTGTTATGGAGGCCTAAAAAAAGGGAGATGAAAGTGAAGCTGAATAGCCTCACTCTCACCTCCCATTGTGGAAGAGATGTACCAACATGAGATGTACCAAGGACTACCAGAGGTGTTCAGCTAGACACACAGCCCAGAGACAACACACCTTCCATGGGTGCTGTGACTAGGCCTGTGGCCCTATGCTGGAGGTCACATGAGCTCCAGGGCCTAACTGCTACTCTGTCAGTCCGATTAGGAGTGCTCTCACTGGGCCTAGCTGTCTACCAGTCACCCCTCTTCTGGAGCTCTGACCTCCAGGTACTATGTGATACACTGCCAGTCCGATTAGGAAAGCCCCCACTGGGCCTAGCTGTCTACCAGTCACCCCTCTTCTGGAGCTATGACCTCCATGATAGTGCCTCTCTGCTGGGCTGTGTGAGTAGCTCAAGCAGCCTGGTTCTATTGTTCCACATGTAGTGAGGCCTATGACTAAGAGTCCATGCCCATCATAGTGCCTCTCTGCTGGTGCTGTCTAATGTTGTCTAATGTTACCTGTTACCTCCAAACTTCCTCACTTTGAATGCCAACCACCAATGGGGGTGGGGGGGGTTTGGGGGTTGCACCAGGAAGTGCTCTTTGTGACAAATAAATGCTTGCAATCAACTCAGAATCATGAAAAATGCCTAGTTTGACCCCTCAAAAGTTACTCAAGTCCAATTTAAGCATTTTCGAATTTTCGAAAATCGGTTATCGGTACCCCAACTTTGAGCAGTTTTTTATGAGGTTTCCCACAGGAGTTGAATTTCAACCTTTTAGGACATGTTATTACACACCTTTAGAAACACATTGGTGAAGAAATTTCTTGGTAACGATTTACTTCGCAGATTGGTCAAATATCTGGTAAAATGCCCTTACTATTAAAACATGTAACGTTAGATGTATATCGTTATACAGGGAGCGATGTATTTCTACGGAAAGGCTGATAGATTGTAGAATCTTCTTGTCGGTAAAACGATGGAATCAATCTATTGAGGATTGTGATCTTAAATGCGTTGTCATGTCATGGTGCACAGCAATGACAGCATACACGGGGTGTTATTCGTGGACAAAGACGGTGCATAATAGCGATTTTTGTGTTGTGCTTGTTGTAAATAAAAGTTATATGATTCATTGAAATGACATTAAACTAAGATAATACGATGGTCAGCATAATTTTTCGAATCTTTATTAATAAGCTATTACAGAAACTGTCGTCATCGTTGGCATCGCGAATCCTATGGCCGGAAAGGGCAGAACCTATGGGCGGATACTAATTTGCATATGGGCGGATACTAATTTGCATTGTATTTGCGAGTGCCATAATACCTACATCGGAATGGAATACAATGCTGCGCTCAAATGTAATACACATGCAGAATGGAATACACTCGTGACCAAATACAATACACATGCTAGAATGGAATACACTGCGCTCAAATGTAATACACATTGCTTTTATTTTGGCACAAACATTCCGTATTTTTGCATTGTATTTGGTGTTACACGTGTATTCCATTCCGATGTGTGTATTGCATTCCGATGTTTGTATTGTATTTAAATACGGCATGATACACCCTCCATAGTTGCCGGAGGTAGTAGTCAAAGTTACAGTAACAAAACACATTGAAAAGAGAGAGAACATGTCACAGTTGTTATCATGTACAGGTAGTGTTTATCCTGCTCCTAAGGGGCATAGCTGGAGGTGTATGTGACTAGCAAGCTTTCCCTTGAAGTTAGCTCAGTAAGCAAGCCGCTCACCTGAAATTGAGTATTTTACCCAACTTTATCTTGCTAGCTTGATAAGAGAGCTCAAAAATGTCTTCACCCAACTAACTAGCTATGTTGCTGCCAGGGAGTCAGTGCTTCAAGGTCTTTTCAAATTAGCAAGCGACGTGAGGTGTAGGCCTACCTAAGTATGTAGCTAGCTGGATAACCGTGATCAGGGCACAATGACCATGAACAGCTATGAACAAGCATACTAACAAACATTAGCTTCCCTCTACCTGAATAGAAGGGGAAAAAAATCTCCCAAGCAAAAATCCATGGAATGTTGTCAGGACAGGAGGCTCTAATAGACCAATCAGTGCACCCATTGGTGTGACAGTGATAGATCTCTGCCAGATCTTTACCATAAAAGGCCAGACCTCCCACAGTCCAAAACTAACCCACTAACTACAGGTACTTATTAGAGCAATACATCTAATGCCAGAACTAGCCCATGAACCAATTTCAAAGTCTACTCCAGTGCTCTAACATTTGGACCTGATCTGGTCATATCACGCCTGCACTGTGCCAGCAGTGTGCAGACCCAACTAGCAGACAACTGTTATGATGACATATCTGTCTGTTTTAAAGCACAATTGGCAATGTGAAGCATCTGGTGCAGACCTAGTCCAAATGTGGTGGACAACCAGATTCAGCCCATCAGATCTGGTCTACTTCTGAACTGTAATTCCAAGTGGTAACTGGGCCAGATCCAGTTGCTTTGCCTTGTAGGCCAGATGTGTGCTGACTGGATAGGATCACTGGAATACGGTTAAAAGAAAGAGGAAGAGGACGATCACTCAACCTTTCTATCACAGATAGAAATCCCTAGTAATTGTTCCCTAGGGAATTGGAATAGATACACCATTTCTGATTGGAATAGGTTTCACTTTAAATTCTGAAAAGAGCAGGCTAGCCTGGAGATGTGTTGTTTGTGTTGTAGTTATGGGAAGATGTTTGAATCCAGCTGCAATTCGCTTTGTGGCCATAGGAGATGCAGTTGCTAAATTAACCTTTACACTATAGGGTATACACACATTCCAAATGAATGACATTTCACCATCTTAGATTCTTTGGATGATGTGATGATCTGTGATAGGTGATCATCTACTTTGTTGAGAATTAGTCCTGCAGCCTATGTTGTCCTGATGCAGGGTTGTGTACTTTGCAATTTTTGTACTATTGTCTTTAGTTTTATGAGTGATAACATACTTTTTTGTATTTTAATTTCAATATAGTTTTCAATAATAGACAAAAATGCAATAGTAACAGACATAATTAAAAGTATATGGTGGATATAGCGGATATCAAATATTAGCCCCTTCTGTTGAACTGGTAAAGTTTATAATGATGGTT
This sequence comes from Nansenia antarctica, assembly GCF_963989245.1. Classification (NCBI taxonomy): domain Eukaryota; kingdom Metazoa; phylum Chordata; class Actinopteri; order Argentiniformes; family Microstomatidae; genus Nansenia; species Nansenia antarctica. Next base: position 26,224,908 of record NC_137690.1, read on the forward strand.
GGCCTGTGAATATGAGCATTCTAATGGGGAGGTACAACTTTGGTGGGCAGGAGGAGAGAAGGGGCTGTGGTGTAGATATGATAAATGATGGGTAAGATTGCACTGGGATGCACAATGTCAACAAAGGACCCATAAGTTGGTTTAGCTTGTCTCGTATCGCCTGTTTATTGGTGCTTGGCTCTCAGGGCATGGACATTTACAGCTGGAGAGCTCTCTGTCCTTCAAACGAACACGGCTGCAGAGTGGTACCCTGATAAACCAGTCTGGTGTCGACAGCCCCTGTCCTATTGGCTTTGCTCCTGGAAGAGACAGAGGCTGCAATATCTTCTAGAGAGATGTTCCCTCCCTTCTGCCCTCATTCCCTCCCCTTCATGGATCTAACAGAAATAGATAGGTGAAAACTGTAGCTCCACTTGGGTTCACACATCCAGTCTCCTATCAGATCTGTGAAGGACAGTGGCAGAGGGCAGAGGGGAGGGGGAGACCTTTCTTGGCATGAAATACAGCCCTCATGTTCAACAGCATAACCTCACCCAAGTCCCATATTGAAATCACATGGGGTGCTTTGTGCTGACACCCATACAACAACAGAGATATGGAGAGGGTATTTGACCAACAACAACTGTTCCTCAATTGAGTTGTATTCATCTTCTCAGCGGTGGCTCGGTCAAATATGACTATGAGTAACGGAGGGATTAGACCAAGGAAGTGTGAAGGAGGATGGGAAGGAGACAGAATAGAATGATAAACTGAGCGAGTGACTGAGATAGGGAGTGCAGTAAGTGAGAGCTGAAGATTTCACTTAGGCAGACAGACAGCCAAGACTGTCGTGTGTTGTTACAGTGGAGCTAGGAGGGCCAAATATGACTCTCAGATTTACTGTCATTCAACGAAACATTTCTGGAACATACAGATGGTATATCTCCCAAGTAATCATTAAGGGAAGCTCAACTGGACGACTCATGGGGTTTAATGTGAAGATATATTGTAACTGGGTGTCATCCGCATAACAGTGAACGGAAATATTGTGTTTACGGATAATCTGGCCTAGTGGGAGTATGTATAATGAGAATAAAATTGGGCCTAAAATAGAGCCTTGTGGCATACCAAAGTTCACTTGGACTGAGGGAGAGACACACTTTCCTAGACCAACAGAGAGAACTATGTGACTGAGTGGTATAAGGTGAACCATTTTAAGGCAGTGTCTGTAATCCCTATACAATATCTAAGGCGGCTTATTAAAATGGTATGATCAATTGTAATTCAAGGAGAATTAAAATGGAACATTGACCTGAATCAGCAGCAGGTCGTTTGTAACTTTAAGTAGACCAGTTTCAGTGCTATGACAGGGGCGAAAACCAGATTGGAACATATCAAATAAAAAATGTCTAAGCAGATAAGTTAGTCAGCTAGTCAGTTGATTATAGACAACCTTCTCTAAAATTTTGGATAAAAGGGGAGTTGAGAAATGGTTCTAAAATGGATCAGTCCAGACGAGGACTTGGAGGCAGTTGGACAAGAGCATGCTTAAAATAAGGTGGTACTGGGCCGTATCATGTGATTCGAATACCCAGGTTAACATGGGTAAGAAGGTAAGAAGTGGGGAGAAGCTAATGTGCTGTGACATAATTAGGGGCAGTTTGAGATCACACAAAAAAAACACTTACTCGCTTTAAGTTATCAATTTCAATAGATGGGCAACATTACACCTCTATACAGGCTATTGTGGATGCATTTTACTAGCCAATTAGCTCAGCTAGTTAGCTAGCCCCTTAACTCAACACTCCTGAAGTGTGCGCTCGTGCACTTTCCCAGATGGATTAAAAAGCGTAGGATTGGTCTAAACATCTATATCAATCTATTCCCATCTAAATCATGAGGGGGAGTGCACAAGTGCACAATTCAGGAGTAGAGTGAAGGAATAGGAGACATATGCGAATGTGAAAATTGTGTGTGGTAAGACGAGGCCTAGCACACCATGTGCCTTCTAAACATGTGGTTAACAATAGGGATATTCATGTGTTGAGAATTGCCTCATGAACTCACTAGATATCATAGCCAGCCCACTGGAATTATACCTAATATGTCATAACATCTTGGATAATTTTCTTGCATTCCCATAGGGTTCCAAATACAGCACTACTTATATTTATATTTGTATTACATATTGCTTTTTTGCTTCTATGGGAGTAAATTATTTTTAATGTTTTATTTTAGTTTTGACCTTTTTACAGGAATTTCTATTCAAACCTGACCCTATAAAAACAAAGATAATTCCAAAATGACATGAACTATTATCCTTGCATTTCGATGGACCAACCTATTGAGTGTTTTGTTGATGACATTTTTGCATTTTAGCTAATTTCAAGTGTCAGAGCAGAGGGGCTGAATACTTATGTACATGAGGTATTTCTGTATTTCCATTTTCATAAATGTACAGAAATTTAAAACACTGTTTTTCGTTTTGTCATTCTGGGTTATTGTGTGTGGATTGATGGCGAATTCTTTTAATTTAATCCATTTTAAATTCAGTACACAATACAATGAGGAAAAAGTTAAGGGGTCTGAATATTTTCCGACAGCACTGTATATATCTTTATTACTGGAAAAAAAAAAAAAAAAAGATAGCTGCATTAACTTAATGGAGGTACAAATAAAGTACATGAGCAATAAAGCACAAGAAGAATAGGATGAGACAGATCCTATGGTGTCTATTAAACTAATGAGGCTTAAATGAGTGTGCCGGAACATGAGGTACACAACTACAGTACGCAATATAGACCCCTGAAGACTCTGCGCTCTGAAGCAGCATATTAAGCACACGCCTTTCACTTATTGCACCACTGACGTTTCTCAGCCATGTTTTAGTGGCAGGGACAATAATCACACCACTTCACATTTAAGCCATATGCAATGAAGCCCAGGCTCGTTAATTTGGCATAGATGAAAACCTGCAATGCTCAATTTGCCCTTGAATGGGGTGAAGGTCCAGGTTTGGTTTTGCGCGCCCGCACACACACAACCCCCCACCCCCCTTTCTGAGATAGTGAGATGACTGCTAAGTTATCAGGGTGAACTCCGAGTGGTCTTGACAGAATGAGGTGGCCAGCCATCCACAGCACTGCACAGAAATATGCTGGCACTTACAATAATAGTTTACTACTGTGTGATAGTTTGATGGAGTGGGGCTTACAGAGTAGTTGAGCATCACCAATGTCCTTCTCCTTCTCTATTGGTGGTGCAAATAAAACTAGAATCACCAAGAAGTGATGTTATCTTCCATTACAGGGACCAGAGATAGACATGATAACATTGGGAAAAAAACGTTAGAAACGGCTCATTTACATTTAGTGGTTACCTTTGGACCTTTCAACAGCTTGCACAATTCCAATAATTTGTTTAAAAAAACCTATTGAAATTAGTTAGAATTGCTGTTTTTACATCAATTTAAAGCATTTCCAGTGCTTTAGATTTACTACACAATAGTACAGTATATATTTTTTTAAACCAGTTTGAGACAACTTTTGCTTTGTGATATAGTGCATTATCATGCTGGAAGTAGCCATTAGAAGATGTGTACATTGTGGCCATGAAGGGAGGCACATGGTCAGCAACAACACTCAGCAACAATCATGGCATTCAAGCGATGTTTGATTGGTATTAACGGGCCCAAGTGTGCCCAAGAAAACATTCCCCACACTATTACATCACCTGAATGAATGAGAAGGTGTACAGGTGTTCCTAAGAAAGTGCTCAGTGAGTGTACATTCATGTGACAGAAATGTAATACCATATACCATAGGAGGTTAAACATACAGCATCCCAGCCGTAACACAGTTGTTTCAGCAGCAGTACAGTGTTTAGTTTCTCCAATATTATGAAGTGATAAGGTTTCAAAAACTGGGTAGAAAGTAAATTATTAGTTTTAGAGTCTTCCAACAAGGCAGTGTCACTAAAGCTGGTTTGAAACCAACAATGCAAATGACTAATACTGTCACTAACTCTCTTAGGTATCCATAAATATGTGTATAATTTGTAATTGGGGTGAGTTATAGTTTTAAGTTTGTTACCATACCAGCTGGTGGTAGTGAAAGTAGCATTTGACAAATATGCCACCTTATGTTGTTTGATATTTGCAAATAGCGTATTTGTGAAACATCTATGTAGTCATAAATAAAGATTTATGAAGTTCATTAAAAGTGTGACCGCATTTTATCATTCATTTTATCATTTATCAACACCATAATTAATTTAATTGAAGTACCAACACCACAAATGGAAACATATCTTCAAAATGGTTAATAATCCCTTCTCTTCCTGTTCAACTAAAAGATGAGATATCCCAGTTGTGTACTCTCGTATGCCTGTGCATCTTCTCCGCTTGTGCATGCGGTTCCCATTATTCCTGCAGGAGATGTCTTAGTGGGATCCC